>NW_024081249.1:980968-1203506 GCF_003009895.1 Hyaena hyaena | reverse complement strand
AGTCTGTATCTCCCTCTCTCTCTGACCCTCCCCTGCTCACGCTCTCTCTCTCTCTCTCTCTCTCTCCTAGAAATAAATAAAAATATTTTTAAAAAATTAACAAAAAGAAAATAGCAAAGTGTTGATGGTTAAAATAAAATTAGTGAAATATTTTTTTTCAGAAAAACAAATAAACAGTTAAAAGATAAAAATAAGGAAATATCTCAGAACATAGAACAGAATCATTCCATAAACAAAGCATGGATCATTTAATGAAAACAATAGAATAAAGCTAAATACACAAACACAGATGCTTACAGTGGGGGGATGGGAAGTGGGGAAGGTAAAGTAAATGTATATGTATCAAAATGACTGGGAAGAAATGAGCATAAGCTTCATCTAAAGGGAGAAGTTATTCCTTTGCTCCAACCAATTACAACCACACAGAAATGTGGGTTCAATACTACCAGCTCATCCATTTTTCTAGAAAAGAAAAACAAAGGAGAATATTTATATGAAATTTCTCTATTTTCACATATTAGGTATCAGTTTGATTTCCTTTAAAAATAAAGAGTCATCATGTGGGTCAAACCTAATGCCTCTGAATACCTAGATCTGGGCCTCCAACCATTAGCCTTCAACTTTTATAATTTAAACACGATTGTGGAAAAGGAGGTAGAGCTGGCAAAAGTGGGGGCAGGGGAAGGGGAAGAGAAGGAAGGAAGTGTAAGAGCACTGATTTCCTCCTGCTGCTCCAGACAAGTCAAAAGATACAACCTCAAATCTGTGGATTCAGAAATAGAAATTTTAGTGTTATTTACTCAGTAAGAAATTTAAAATATAATAATGTGAGTAACAGAAATATGAGAGTGAGGAGGAAATATTCATAGAAAATTTGTCAATACCTTCCATGTACTCAATTTGATCAAGAAATAAAGCATACCCAATTTCATTGAGAATTAGAGACAAGAACTACGGGAACTTCAAATAGGGAGTCAGCAGTTGCTCCTTCTGAGGAAGGGACAGGAGGTGAGAGAAAGTAACAATACTAAAGATTCAACTTTTCATTGTATGCCACTTTGGAACGTTTAAAATTTTATTTCCATACACATGTATTACCTTTCAAATAAAACAACTTCAGAAAGCATGAAATGAATGTATGGTGTTTTATGATTATATTTGAACAGGATGAATGTGTTCGTCTTAAATGAAGCAAGAATACTGTTCTGTACATTGTACACTGTCTCTTAAATAAGTTATCAAAACATAATCTGAGTTTACGGGGCATCTGGGTGGCTCGGTCAGTTAAATTTCCGACTTTGGCTCAGGTCATGATCTCATGGTTCACGATTTCAAGCCTTTTGTCAGGCTCTGTGCTGACAGCTCAGAGCTTGGAGCCTGCTTCAGATTCTATATATCCCTCTCTCTCTGCCCCTCTCCTGTTCACACTCTGTCTCTCTCTCTTTCAAAAATAACATTAAAAATTTTTAAAAACCACACAGTCTGAGGTTAGGCTCAATTAAATAAACCTTTTAATAACTAAATCCTTCCTTTAGTCAGAGATTAAAATTCTATATCACATGAGTTTTTCCTCTTTGTCTTGGTTGACAGGAAAGAGCCAAAACCCATGCCCCAATTCTACCAATCACCTTTTCCTGAGTGTCTATTCACCTCATTCCCTCTGCTATATTTGGATAATATCTTTTCCTTCTATCCCTAATTGCCTTATTTTGCATTATGCCTAATCTCATAAGCCACTTCAAATCTTTTCAGAAATAGGCAGGATATAAATTCTAAGTAAAGGAGATAAAACAAAAACTTTCAAGACTTGAGAAACTTTTAAGAACTTTTCTGGTGAACTAAATATAGCCTTTTAGCTAAAATTTTGGAAAATTGAGAAATTTTATATAAAAACCACAAAATGTAAAACTGCCTTAAGAAATAAAGTCTATTTAAAAAACACAAAATGAAAAATAGTTAGAGTACTCATATGTAGTTATATATTCATTAGTAAAAAGCTTATAAATAAAAAGGCAACATCAGGTTAATATACTCAAATACTTTCTCAAAGTCACAATAAAATCTACATATTATTTTTAAAATAGAAAAGATAATTATACTATATATGATATATAATTCTACTATTACATTATATATACACACACACATATATATATCGTTACACACATATATATTCTCTTCATTTTTGAGGATCATTTTTTATAATTGAGTTACCTATACTTGGGCTTATTTCTCTGGCATGCCCACTCTTAATAGCCTCAATACCTAAATCAGTTCTTTTATTCTTTTCACTAAGGTTAGAAAGATGCTATAATTATTTTGTGAATTGTTTATCCTTAATTATTTTGTGCTGTTTCTTACACAAAAAGTTTTGTACGGAAAAGACAAGATTTAAATTTTTGTCCTTGGGTTTTAAACCAGAGCTTTAGTCCAATTTTCTAATTAAGTAAATGAAATATTAGCTAATGATTCACATGCCTAGGAAAGAAACAGTTCTATCCAAATGCAAGTGCTAATCTTTAAAAGCATCTAGCCACTTATTGCTATTGCCATCTTTTTTCAGAAGACCTGATTTGATTCTTACTCACTATGCTTTACCTAAAAATAGATTAGCTGAGTTTAAGAAAGACTCATCATTATTCAACACTTCTCTTTGGCTAGAATAATTCCAGTCCTACTCAGGCAAGTTCAGAAAGCACTTCCTCTGTAGGAATTTGAGACTTTAGCTTGGGTTTAAACTCAAAACCTAAATTGTAGTTGTATTTCTTCTGATTAGTCTCACAAACAATTGTGTAAAATTCAGCCAGACTACACAATCATCTGATTTCATCATTTATCAAGATGATAAGATCATCAGAACTCAATCAGCTGTACCAAAGTTCAATTCTTTTAAGTAATGCAGATCGGTGCTGTTACAAGCAATAGTAGTAGAAAATAATGCAATCAAGGATATTCCCAAATGTATACATTACTTACATAATCTTCACACGTTAATTCTTAGAAAATTCAGATTACTAGCAACTAAAGAATGTATAAACAACAAAATGGATTTAAACTTTTAAATCCTACTCTTTAGCCTATCAAAATTATATAGCACCATCTATAAAAAACATCCTAATGAATAACTATATTTTAGTTACTTAAAAAATTATTGATAGTTGTTTTGAGTCTTTTTATAACCTCTAACAAATCAATCATCCATGGCTATAGAAATTGGAAGGCAGAAAATCAATATTTGAAAGACATCAATTACTCCTTGGTATCCTGTCTGGCCTCTCCTCCTGGCTGGGACTACCAATCACTCACCTTCTAATTCAAGCCCAACCCAGTATCTTGAACCAATTGTGATCTTAAGCAGAATAGAGAGTATTGTAGCATTCTGAAATTTAATATAAGATTATTTTTTTAAATGTTTTATTTATTTCTAGGGGAGAGAGAGAGAGAGACAGCGTGAGCAGGGGAGGGTCAGAGAGAGAGGGAGTCACAGACTGAAACAGGCTCCAGGCTCGGAGCTGGCAGTCAGCACAGAGCCCGACGCGGGGCTTGAACCCACGAACCGCGAGATCATGACCCAAGCAAAAGTCGGACGCTTAACCGACTAAGCCACCCGGGCGCCCCTAATATAAGATTATTGATAATAATCCTTCAACTCAGAATTTTTTAGGTTTTCCTTCCTACATTCGAATTTTAGTTCTTTTTATCCTGCATGGCTTCTGTCCATTTACCCTTTAATTTGGTTGACCACACAAGAAAAGCTAAACTTTCAGCCCAGTCAACCACAGAATCATGATAAATAGTAATAAATTACTTTAAATCACTATTTGCAGGGTGGTTGTTACATAAATAATCAGAACTGCAGTATTTATGAATTCAAGCTTTTATAAAATCTTCTTCATTGACAGCTTCTACAAGGGTTTATTGAATACATATAGATTGAAAGATTTAAAAATGCAACTTCCCAAACAATGCTCTAGTTAAAAATGCCACTATGCAATAGGTAAACAGACAGTCACCAAAACAGTATTTAGAAAAATAACATAGAACAATAAGTTTCAGGGGCTTTCAACCTTCCTCAGCCGAAGTACACTGCTATCATTTGCATTTGATTCATTACTGTAGTAAAAATTATGTTTGAGAAAAGAAGCATATGGAATGAGGGTACAGGGGCAGCAATAAGAATTTTATCTTGAAAAGACCCCCAGACTATTTGTCATCATCTCCTCCATTTGTTGGTCATTACCGAAATATTTAATAGAAATTAAAGCATGTTCGCCTGCTTCCTTCTCCATGGTGAATGATGCCTAGTGGATTTGAAAAGGAACTAATCAGTGATATTGATTTATACAATTTCTTAATAAAGTAATAGTCATCTCTAACCAAAATTTATTGTGAGACTTTTTCTAGCTCCACACATCATGAAATATAATCTATGAAATTGTGATGCTAATAATCCCACTTCCAGCTATATAATCTTGGACAAGTTATTTAATCTCTTTGTGCTTCAATTCCATCATCTGAAAAAATAGGAATAATAATGGTACATACCTTCCTTAGGTAAGGAAGATTGAGTTAATAAAGTACAGTAACAATATTTGGAAGTAGTAGACATCATATAAATGTGAGCATTACTATTTTATCATTTCATTCATTGTATTAGGAGCACTTGATTGATTGCAGAATGGTTGTAACAAACCCTGATTATCAAATGAATTTCACTAGACAAATAGCCTAAATTCTCCTTAGAAATTCGATAAATGGAAATCATTTGTTAAATAGGATTCTAAGGTAGTGATTACTCTTACTGCACTTTTGATCAATTTTATAAAAGCGAGAAGGACAGTTTGATTCCAACTCAGTGTGTAACTTTGAAGGGTGATGCCCTAACCCAGAAATGTCTAAGTGAGCTGACCTAATGGAGTGTGATGCCTCATCCAAAGTGAACACCAGGACCCCAGCTCATTTACTGAGCAGTTCCAGCAGGACTTTGTTTCCTTTGTCAACTGAAACATACTTTGTTTGGTCAAACATCCGGTCCAGTAAAAAGCCGTCATAAAAGCTAAAGGTAATTAAGACTCAGATCCCATGCCTGTCATTCCAAAAAGCAAGCACCAAAAGACAGTTTGCTAGTTTTGTCATTTGTTTTTAGGAGAGCAAGATAAGAATGCTGTATACATAGTTTATGCTTCATGATTCAGTGCTCCTTGCTGCTAACTACTGAAGCTGAGAAGCTCAATATTCACAAAAAGAAAGTACTAACAATGACAGACTTGCTAGTCCTTTATCCAACATCTATTCTCCCCTCCTGCCTTAGTAACTGAATGCCAGTTTTAAAAAAACACCAAGTATGCAGCATAAACATTTTATTTTAATTTAAAATGTGTAAGGGTAGACTTACTCTCCTGTCTTTTGATGCCATGCCAAAGACTTTCTTTAAATGTCTCTATTGATTGTAATCCTCCATTATCTTTCCTGCATAACTCACTCATAAGTCATCTTCTAAAATTTCCAGCTTCAGCTTCTTTCAAGAGGAAAAAAGACATTTGGGAGGCAATGAATGTATATCCTTTCACAGTTTGATAATTTTTCCAGGCTTCTACAATTGTTTCCATATACCTAATTTGACAATATTTTTTAAATAAAATTTGCCTTCATGGTGTACTTCCAAAGTGTAAACTTTAGTTTCATAAAAACAAAAACTTTCTTCCTCCCCACTTAAATATTTATTGTGAGTTTAGGTAATATTTAGTTAAATGATATAATTATATTTGACATGTGAGGAATACACAGGTCTGGGAGCAAATCAAATCTTATCAAGAAAAAAATCTCAACTAGAGAAACCAAAAGTGAACAGACATTTTTGATACAAGCCCCATAAGTATAGTGATCTATGATGATTCATTCACCACACCTATTCAGCATTAGAACATTTGAGAGAGATAATGGAGAATTTAGTTTCACCTAACAAGTGATTAAATAGAGGTTGGATATGAGATTTTACCATAAGAGATATCCTATAGATTATTTAAAATATTTACCACCTCTTCATAATGATAGACATTTTTTAAAGTTATGAATTTCTCAAGCAGCCTTTCTTATCTCTTTGATCTTGGTGTTTAAAGAAAACAATATCCCTGAGACAACCTCATGACTTTATTTCTAGGAAGAGATCCAGTTATTAGTCACTCTGATGGGTTGAAATGTATTCCCTAAAAATTCGTATCTTGAAGTTCTTACCTAGTACCTCAGAATATGACCTTATATGGAAAGGGGTCATTACAGATGTAGTTAGTTAAGATGAAGTCATACTGATGAATTGTAGGCCCCTAATCCAGGTCCTTAAAAAAGGGGGGAATGTGAAGACAGAACCACACACAGGGAGAACACCACGTGAACATGAAACAGAGATGGAAGTGACGAATCTCCAAAACAAAGAATGACAAAAATTGCCAGAAAAGCAGGCTATAAGAGAGACAAGGGACAGATTCTCCCATCTTGCCCTCAGAAACCAATCCTGGCAATTCCTTAATCACAGACTTGTAGCCTCCTGAACTGTAAAACAAGGAGGTTCTTTTCTTTAAGCCACCTGCTTTGTGTTACTTTGTTACGGCAGTCCAAGGAAACTAATACAGTTGCTCATTGGACCAGTTTATATGTAGGTTAGAATTTCCTTAATCTTAAATCTGATTCTATCTGATTTCCATTTATTTGTCCTTTTCCACTCTTCATATAAGTCACATCTTTTCTTTAATAGGAAAAGTGTTCTCTTATTTCTTCACATGATATCCTTTCAAGTACCTTCACTATCCCAGGCTCTCATCTCCTAATATATTCCTAAATATAACCGGGTGCCTAAAACTGAAAATGGCATATGGTCTGGCTAATGTAAAGTAGAGCAAAGAATGAATCACCCTTGTTCCAGACACGATTCTTTCAAATGACACAGCTCAAGGTGGCAATTTTGGTAACCGCATTAAACTGTTTACCCACATTCAAAGAAAATTTTAGTTTCCATACATACTTCTCCTAAGCCATGTCTTCTGTATTTTGTCCTTGTTGCCACTGATTTGGGGTGGTGGGGAGTGGGGGTGGGGTGGGCAGAAGACGAGGTCCCTGAATAAAACTTTAATGTTTATTCCTGCAAAACTTCATTTGGTTGCTCTGCCACATCATTCTAACATATTGAGCTTGCTTGGAACCTAACTCATTCAAATCATTGGCAAAATTGTTGAAATGTACAGCATAAGGACAGATTCCCTAAGTCACATTACCAGAAACTTTCTCCAAGCCAGCATTTATCTGTTAAGTGGCAACCTGGGATATACCTTATCAATCAGTTACCAAAAAAACAGCCGTACTAACACCTAGTCCATATCTCTTCCCGAGTTTCAAGAAGCTTTCTATTACTTTAATAAAATCCAGATAAGCTTTATATCTACCCTTCCTCTGATCTACCAGCCTAGCAATTCTGTCAAAAAAAAAAAAAAGGAAATGGAGCTAGTGTGGCATCACTTGTTCTTGGAGAAACCAGACCGACTCTTAGTGATCCCTGTTAAGGAATCTAACACTGTTTCATTTCTTGAGAAATTGACTTCCAAATTTAGCTGAAATCATATCAAAATTCATTATGTGGTTTTCTCTTCATAAATCTAAATGAGCTGCAAAGTTTAGCATATTTAATATAATCATGATAAAATTAAATCTTAGTTCATTTTAGAAAGTCAACCTGAAATTGCCTGAAGGATGGATAAGGAAAGTTTTTCAATGAAAAATACATTTCAAGCTTGCAGGACTGCAGTTGTTTCAATCATGTAAAAAGAAGCTACCAAACATGCTTTTGAAAAAAATGAAATTTATCTTAGAATTGAATTACTGACCTAGAACTTTAGTGCTGTCTTCCTAATAGCTGTCTAAAGTATTGTATCCTGGCCTTACCTCTAATTCTTCATTTACACTTTTTCCTTAGACAGCTACTTGGCTCAGTCCCTAGCTCCTCCTAGTACTTTGTGTAAAGACCTCCTACCCCCTCTCTTAAAAAAGCACACCTCATCACTTTCTATACCCTTCCTTTATTTTCTCTGTAACACTCATCACTCAGCACTTTTTATATTTGTGTGTTTATTTATATATGTTCTGTCCCTTTCTCTATAATGCAAACTACACAACAGTAATCAAGAGTTGTATACTCAACCTACTGAGCCACTCAGGCACCCCTATGCATGCTCACTCTTTAAGAGACATAATCTACAGGGTGCACAAGTGGCTCAATTAGTTAAGCATCTGACTTCAGCTCAGCTCATGATCTCACAGTTCCTGAGTTACAGCCCCTTGTCAGGCTTTATGTTGACAATGTAAAGCCTGCTTGGGATTCTCTCTCTTTGCCCTTGCCCCACTCATGCTTTCTCTCTCTCTCAATACAAATAAACTCTTAAAAAAGAGACATAATCTGCAAGTCTAGAACGACATAATTATCCAACAATATTATCACATGAATTCCTTACAAAATGAAGCCAAAATGTTAATTAATTAATCTGTTTATTTTCTCATTTATTATATAAGCTCCTTCTTTATTCAAATTCTAGTATAAGATCTGACTTAGGAAGAAACTCAGTCTCAGAAGTGCTGTTCTCTTTATCTTGCATTTTCTCTTGAATCTCTCATCTTTACTGTGTTGGAATTCACTCCCTTATATATATCCTTATTGCCTACACTGTGAATTATTATCTTTTATAATCAGAAAAAGAAAAAGTTATTTAAATCAGTAGTTTTTTAAATAAGTGTCTAGTTGGAGTTTGAGTTTCCAACTTTTTTTCTTGGCTTATATTATTAACTGCATTTAATGTTCATTAGAACATTAAATTGAACATTGTTCAATTTCAAATGAAATTAGAACATTGTTCAACATGCCTTTGAACAATAGATAATGACTACCACTCTTCCTATTCACAATGCCTGAAAGCCCCAAGGTTCATTTAAAAGAGAAGAAAATGTGGCACTATTAAAGATTTGCACAAAACTATAAAAAATGTGCTCTTCCCAGTGAAATGTGGGAAAGAGAACACACAGAAGTCACTTTAATTCAGTGTTGAAACTGAACCAACCAGCCAAGCTAATGACTAAATAAGCAGCTGATGGATGCATGTAATATTTATTAATCAAATTATCCTAGTGTCAAGTAAACAACTAATACTTTACAAAGTAAATGCACCTTACAGTTTACAAAATACTCCTACATAATTTCAATTCCAATATGAGTTAACTACATCAGTAGATGCCATTTTTAGAATACAAATTTCTCCAGTAAGCCCAAGTTTTTGCATTAGCAAAACAGTGTTTACAATGTCCATCCTAACACAGTGGAGCACTCTCATTCTTTGTCACTCGCATTTTATGGAGAAGGGAGATGACAGGTAGGGATATAGTGTGAAGAAAATATGACGTCTGGGGGATGTGAGGGCAATCAAGTGGTTGCAATGAGATCAAGATCTGTCACTGCCCCACTTCCAATCCCTTCTCTGCCCATCTTGACTAGGAGTTTCAAAAAAATATTGACTGATCTTTGCATGTTATTGACCAGTCTACGGAAGGCCTAAAGGACTCTAGTTGTTTATCAACCCTATATCAAAAGTTAATGGGATAGAATGATACCAAATAGCAATTAATTGCACTGGAACTAGAGAACATGTAAGGATATATAAAAATATATGATCATCAGATTCCTTATAAACCAGGTCATAACTCTTTGAAACACAGTGAAGAATGAAGCTCACATTTTCTATGCAGTAAGGAGTAAACATGTGGGAGAGTTTATAGCTATTTATGTCCTTCTGACCATCACCTTGATTGATGTTAGTATATTAACCCAGGTAAGCAAATTTTAAAGTAAGAAAAAAAATTATGGTTTTGCTATTGGCTATTTTACTCAACCTGAGCCGAAGAGAGGGAAAAATTAATAGTAATGAAAAGTGCTGAGGAGAAAACATACTTACCCATCTATAAAGTCTGTTTCAAGGCTTTCTTCTTTTAAAACAGCATTATTGATCAGACTGTGTTAACTTTGCCTTTTGGCAACTTATTTAAAGGAAAACATTGCACTTGCTGTGATCTAAAGTAATATTTACCATTGTAGTTTACATTTAATGTATTGTAGTCATTTTTAAAGTGATTTTATTTGTCACGTTGAGATATTGTTTTCTTTTTTCTTTTCATTTTGAACTGGTCAATTCTAAAAAGTCTCTCATTTAAGTTTTTCAGAACAGTTTTTTGAGAGTCTGCTAAATAAATAACGTAAGAAGAATAAAATAATGAACATAAAAGTGAGATGAGGAAATAAACATTACAGAAGATTGGACTGCATCCCTCATGAAATATATAAATATAATATAATAAAATATAAAATATAATATATAAATTTCAATCTCTCAGTCTACTAAAAAATTGATATGACTATCTTACTGGTCTTTAAGATTCTAAAATGCTCTAGAGGAAGTTTAATCCAAACGATATTACAAAGTAAAATATAATAAAAAAGAATTAGTAAAAGATTTGCCAAAGACGACAGTACAGTCTCGTTTCTATTCTTGACCGGAGGAAAACTTTTTAATTCATTTTAATTTTACTTTGCTCACTACCAGTATGTTTCTCATTTCTTCAGAAATTATATGGCTACTATGGATGTGTTCATGAATGAGAGTTTTCTTGATGGAAAGTGAAGTCATCATATTAGAAGGGTCCCCATAAGGGAATCAGTTATCTCTTTGCTTCCAAGTAGCATCATTTTTTTAGATTTCCTTAAAAGTTAGGCTCAAATGTTTCCAGAAATAGACATTTCACCTTAGCAACAAACTCCCTTGCAATCAGTACTGCACAGGGTAAGAACACAGACTGTATAGTCAAATAGATCTAAGTGACTGGGGAAAAAAAAAAAACTATTCCAAGAGGAGAGACAAGTGAAGTGAGTAGTGTGTGGTTGAGAATTTAAAGCAGAGAGGTGGAAGAAGAGGAGAGAGAGCTCATGGAAAAAGACATGCAGGTATTGTTATAAAAACCAAGAGAATTTAACTTCAATATTTATTTTATATCCCATTACTGTTCCTAAATGCTTTAACAGAACAAGAATTTTTAATATTATCAAACACTTAATTTCTTTTTTAGGAAAAGAAAAACCTATTGAGATCCTTACTGACATTTTGAGTAAGGCTAGACTTAATATTCTATTCATATCTAAAAGCCTTTTTTTGGTCCAAAATCATTTTAAGGTGCACCTTTATAAAATGTCTACATTGTTTTGAAATTCATGCACATGGGTAAAGAAGTAGCTTACCATGCGATGTCTTTGGAGAAGAGTGAGCCAAAGCCTAATGCCTTATTAAGGTAATGTTCTCAACTAAATTAGCTGCTACAAGGTAATTTTTCAATCTCACATAAATCCAGTAATACTGGAAACATCCAGAAAATTCTCTTATAGAACTACAACAAGGAAACTGCATTCTGAAAGGAAGACAAATTCAATATCATATTTTACCCACACTTGGTATATTTTTGCTTTTCTAGTAGAGAGGAAATGAAAAATCCTTTTGCTTAAAATATCACCTGCAGTCATTCAACCCTGCAAAACCTTTTGCTGGATGAGATGTGTTTATTCAGCTTTTCAGTGTAGTGCATCGAGTTAGGATTAAGAGCTCTACAGAAACTTCAATGACATAAAAAAAAAAATCATGTTTCCTCATCCTTGTAGCAATCACACAATGACATGTAGTGGTGTTATTTGTATGACCTTGAGAATCTACTTTCTAAAATTGGTGAAACACCAGCTTTGTGTCCAGTGTGCTTAGTTCATAATACCAGGTGGCCCTCACCTCACCATACCTGTGATCCCATTCCACTTCAGTTGTGTATCACGGAACTGGAATCAGCAAAGACTATATGCGAGCACATGTGTGTGTGTGGAAGCCATCTGCAATACCCATCTTTATCAAAAGAAGACTAGAAACCTAGTAGAAAATCATTTTAAACTTGCTTCCTGAAGGCAGAGTAGGGTGGCAAACAATGCACATAAATACCCTCCTGTCTTTCACTCTGTTTCAACATATTAAATATGTAAGGAACTGACAAGTGCCTTTCAGTACCAATCAACAACCTGAGAAAGAGGTGTTGCTCTTGACAACTGGAAACTTCAGGGTCCTGAGTTGCAGAGGCTGTCTTTTAAAAGTTCCCAGCTGTCATCTTCTTCACATCAGTGAAGCATATTAATCTATTCCATATTGTTTGACAAAGCTGTGGATAATTATCTTCTCATCTCCACAATGTTTTCATAGAATCATTCTGAAGTGGCAATGTTTAGTGGGAAACAATAGTTAAACTCTCTGTAGGAAAAGGAGGTGTATCTGGTACATGAAAAGGTCACATCCTCTCAGTCAGTGGTTTTTAGTTTTAGTGGAATTTAGATAACCACCAAACACGTAATTCACATGGAATTTTACTGGCTTATGCAGTAAAAAACTTGAACAACCGCACTTGCCAGTCCTACAGACTCACTCAGGTTGCAATTATTTAACAGGAGGCATTTAAAAAAAATCTACTATCACAGTGTCCCAAAGGAAAGAACATATGAATATCCAAAAGCAGTAAGTACCTAATCTCAGGATGTAACACAGGCTTTTAAATGTAATAATAACCTTGGCTTCATGAAAAGCTCCCTGCATCCCCATAATATCATATTCCTTTTATATCCCAGGCTGATGAAAGAAAATGTTTTTCATACTCCATAGATCAGGGTTTATAAAATACTGCTTTTAAGTGATACTTCAGAAAAACAAAAAATGTCTTTTAACAGTTGATGAAAATTAAGGTTCATCATTTCTATAGCATGCATTTATATCCTTGAAAGAATGACTTACCTGCCGCTGCCAAAATCAGTGACAGATTTTGACACAAGCTGGGAAGGAGGCATCTGTGTGACTAATGGCCTGGCGCAAACATTCACTTGGTGGCTGAGTGCCAGTATTTTATCTGGATGGTTAGCTTCAGACTCAATTCCTGAATGGGACTCTGAAAGCAAAATAATTCCTATGGATTCTATCTCCTTATCTCTAGACTCCATATTCTCCTCACCCACTCCATTGCCAGATGCTTCTCTTTCTAATTCTCCAAAAAGACTTTTTTTCCTCAGTAAAGGACCAGAAGAAACAAAAAGTGGGTCACTGGAGGTAGTGTTTGAGTACCAGAAAGACAGTGACACATCATCGAGACATACTGTGACCTGGATTTCTATGAAATATAACTTATGCATAGATTTTTCTGTAGACCAAAGTATTCTGCCCTAGAAGTAAAGGGAGTCTCTCTTCTTCCTCCAGAAACTACTGCTCTTCTAGACTCCACCAAATAGGTCTTCTTGGAAGACTTTTTTTTAGCCCTCCTTCATCCTACCCAGAACAAAGTGTCAATTAGATGAGTGTCAAATAAGGTGAAACCAGACATGAAATTAGGCCTCAAAATATATGTTGGGGACTTCTGCATGCTTTCCAGGAATGGGTTAAAACTTTTGCTTTATACTTGCTAGTAAATTACTCAAAGGCAGAAGCACAACCAGTTATGATTCAGTGTTCATGTGTGGATAGGCAAACAAGTAGCAAAGTAGAATACTTCTATGGCTGGTACTGACATGAGAGAGAAATTTCTCTGGTGGGCCTTCATAAAGAGAAAACTGTTTAATGCCTTGAAGAGTCATTAACAATAGCTTCGTCATAAACACAGTCGGTTTCAAAGATCTGTTCCTTCTATCATCATTAAGAATAAGCTTATGGCAAAATGCCACAGCACAATTTAGTAAAAGTGTTCTCATGGGGATCAGACAGTGTTCCAGAAATTTCTGCCTGTCTTTTATAGCTGGAGTGGATGTAAAAGTAACCAGGTGAATGGACAAGCCGTGTGTCCTTCAGACAATTGTTCATAAATATTGTTTCTCCCAGCCAAGCTTCTGATTAGTGTTGAATGGCAGTAAACTGAAGATTATATTCCCTGACAAGTACCTGGAGTGCAACTATTCTTTTTTTTTCCAGTTAAATGCAAAGCCATATGTTTTAACAGCTCCTCAACCCAGAGGCCAGATTGACATTTTCTTAGGAAAGTTGATGAGTCTGACAAGAACAAATGCTTGAAGAGAAAGCCACTCCATCTGCACATGGAGATAAACAAAGGAGGACCCACTGGTAGGGCCAAGATTCTTTTCAAAAAGGAATTACTTCCTGTTCAGAAATAAAAAGATTATCAAAGTGCTAAAGATCAGTGCTACATGATAAGATCATAACAATTTCAGCTAATTTTAACCCATTAACAAAACACTATGCCCCTTGTAGCAACCAAATTTTGTTCCATCCTGCTACCACCACCTGTCTTCAAGGATATATCATCTCAATCTCTTCCAAAGTAAAGTGAGTGCTATTCAAAACCAAAGACATTGTTTGTCCATTTTGCTAGTAAGTGGGTATCCATTGTGGTAAAGGAATTAAAGATGAGAAAAATGGCTGACTTTCTGTTTTACACATGCTTACTTGTGAAAGAATGGAAAGTGCAAATAGGGTTGGATGTTACCATTCCGAGAGAAATTCCAGCCATTTCTCTCTCCTTTCCTCCCTTCTAACTCTTCCTCACAAACATGGTAAGATGGTCTGAGAAAGTGTTGGTAGGAACCTTTGCCTCCATAAAAATGCTGGGATAGGCAGATTACTCTGGCTCTTCTCTCGCTTTAAGGAGAAAGTATTTTCCTTCACAACTGTTACCAAAATAGGTAAAAGGAGCTAACCATTGGTTCAACCTAAATAATCAAAGTTCCATCTAGGAATTTGGAGAAAAGCCTTTGCTGTGGACTGGTCCTCCACATATCAATTGCCCACTGAAGCCTGAAGGGACACTGATCAAAGGCAATTTATATAGATATATAGGGAAAAATATGGCCATAGTATTATATGACAATGGTCAATAGTGGAATAACAATGTCCCAGATTTGTTGTCTTTGGAAAAATGCAAGTTTGAAATAAAGATGTTAACAAATATTTTAAATGGATCATCTGAGAGATAATTATCTGTACTTTGAGGGAAGTATAAATATAAATGGAGGGGTAGAACAGATTAAATTTCATCAGATGCACTCTGCTCAGAGAGTTGATAAAGTTACTTTAATTGATGGGATGCCTGGGTGGCTCAGTTGGTTGAGTGTCTGGCTCTTGATTTCAGCTCAGGTTATGATCTTGTGGTTTATGGGTTCAAGCCCCACACTGGGCTCTGCACTGACAGATTAATTGAGAGGACGATGAGGGTCCTTGATAGCCTGGGCAGAAAACTCTACACTCCACAGTAAATTGTATTTAGCTTGGTTTTTAAATTACTTATACAATATGAAGAAGTATTACCAAGGTCCAATAAGAAATGAATCTGGAGTCTATAAATTTGGGGACAATTTAATTCGGTTGGGAAAGTGGTGGGGAAGAATGTCTTCATTTTTTACAAATAAATCAATTTTAGAATCCCCCAGTAAACTCATAAATTTGAAAGTCATGTTCCAGAATTTGTCTCCAATACCTTCAATACTTCAATATTTCTAACAATTAAATCCACATCTTGGCACATACATTTATTATAGACAAGTGTCCTAAGAAAAGAAGAATTTAGGGGTGTCTTAATGGCTCAGTCGGTTAAGCATCCAACTTTGGCCTAGGTCATGATCTCATGGTTCATGGGTTCAGGCCCTGTATTGGGCTCTGGGCTGACAGCTCAGAGGCTGGAGCCTGCTTTGGATTTTGTGTCTCCCTCTCTCTCTGACTCTCCTCTGCTTGCACTCTGTCTCTCTCTCTCTCAAAAATAAAATAAACATTTAAAAAAATTTTTTAAAGAAAAGAAGAATTTATAATTAAAAGATGTATGTACATATAAACCTAATGTTTCTGGAAAGATACATAAGAAAATGGTGCCAATGAAAGAAACTCTGAGACTTTACACTAATGATGTTTATTTTTTGAAGTGATATTGGTTGTTAACATATATATCTATTATCTCTATTTTTAAGACTTCACAATGGGATTTAAGTTTGAGTTTAAAAATACTTTTGATGCCTTTTTTTAAATTTTAATTTCACATATCACCACACTGATCAACCCAGGGTTTGGTGGGGCTTTGTGCATTATTATTACTATTGTGTTTATTTTATTTTATTATATACTCTTATCTACCTAGAGATTAGGAAGCCAAATTCCAAATATCCTAAAGCAGAGGATAGAAAGAATTAGCTTTACCCTTAGTGACAATCTGTCATTAAAAAGAGAAATAAAAATCTTCCTTTCTCAATACTCAAAGCAGATTTACAAAGCTCATTCTGGCCTCTAACTTTCCAGGGCTCAGGACCATTACCTAAAGTCTTCGGTAGAGATTTTCTTAACCCTCATTGGGGCGATGGAGTATATTCAATTTAGTGGAACTTGGTAATTGAAACATGTAGAATAAAGCTCTGCTCATGGACAGGAATATTGTAGATCACGGGCTGAGCTGGAGAAACAGTGGCATCAGCCCCCAGTTTAAAAGGTACCTGAAAATACAGAGAAAGGAAAGGACATATACACAGATTACAGCATAACAGTTGAAGGTTTTCCACAAAGTGATTCCATATACAAGGCACTATGGTATGGGATGGTCTTCCTCTACATTCTTAGAAAACTTCCAATTTTATGTAACTATATAAATAAATGTGTATGTGTGCATATCCTTATACATGTGTGTATATGTACCTATAAATAACATACATATATAACTTATATATATTAGCCACATATTTTGTTGACTTTTGATTTGGTCATTATAATTGTATCAAATGTTCATTCTAGCCTTTTTCACTTGCTACAGGAATATGTTATTCACCTTTTCTTCACCTCATATTCTAAGTTACTAGAAAATTTGATCCATGGGTAAAAATTTAAAATAATAGATACACAGCTGCATATGTTCAGCTCACAAGGACTAAAATAATTTGCAATCACTTCATCAATGATAGTCAGTTACAATCAGCTACCTCATGACAGAGTTAGGCTTTTTCACGGTCAGGTAGGCTGTGGAACATGCACAATACCTGAATCTCTGCTCTCAACCCACTCACTTATCTGCCATTCAAAAAACACTGTGGAATGCAAGTGACCAAGAGTGAGTTCACAGGAATAATATTACATCAGCTTATTTGAAGACTTCAGAACTAAGTTCAGATCAGAACAGCACAGAGTATCCACCCCTGGAAAGATTATTGTGCACCATCCCTTTACTAGCTCCTGGCATGCTGTTGGCACAAATTACTAAATTTTGGAGAACTTAGAAGAGGAATTTCAAGAATCTACCACATAACTTTAACTTTTTATTTGAAGGAGGTGACTGACCATAAGAAAAAGCAGGTAGAAATAAGTTGTATTACAGAGCACAGGGCTTATACACAGTGAAGGAGGGAGAAGTAGGACTGTGTTCCAAACGAAGCTTACTTGATTGGTAGCACACAATAACCTATTGTCTTAGGAACATCTCCACTTAACGGAAATGCAATGAGAAAATTCCATTACAGTGTGCACCCACTGCTAACTGGAAGGCTCAACATTCAGTGTTCTGCCACCACAGAAGTGAAGAAAAGGAATCTTTTTCACTGCAGGCGTCTTCTTGTTCATTATTCATTCAGTTATTCACTGTAACTATTTACAAAACATCCAAAAAATTAAACTGGGTTTACTAAAAAATGCATGCCATGGGAAACTTCTTTCCTCCTGTCAAAAAAAAATCAATATGCAATGGATGAAATTAATTTCGTTAAATTTTATCTCATGTATTATAAATACAAATGGCTAATGCAGTATTAATCAGAATATTTTAAAATTTTTACTCAGGATTTATGTCATGTGTGAGAATGTGTATGAGGAAGTTTCTCTCATATCAGAACTAAAGATACTAGACAAGATAAGCAAACATTTCTAATAAATTTTAACTTGATAAATGAGTGAAATCTTGCAATACGAGTAGTATATGATACCGAACGTCACATGATCACAACTGAGCCAATGGTTGTTGAAATTCGCTTTGATATACAAGTGCTCTGGAATACAAGCATGTTTCCAGAATGAATTATGCTCGCAAACCAAGGTTTTACTGTATTCTAAAATCTTTATGTCAGTTAAATCAGTACATAATCAGCCAGCTCAGATTTCTATAAATCATAAAGAAGCATAGTGTTGGAAAAATTCATCTCAGTTCATCAACTTTGCTTTTCCTAATGTTCTCAAGGAGGTATTTTACCTTCTTTAAAAATCATGCTGGGAAAAAAAATCTAAACACAGATTAGTTACAGAGAGTAATCAATATAGATTAGTTACAGGGATTAACCCTGGTGACAGAGTAATATTATGGGAGATGGAGAGTAGAACTAAGAAGGTTACCTCCAAAGGGGATCCATGACTGATCACTACCACTTGACATTTTTTCTATGATATGTATTCTTTATTATTTGTATAACTCAAAGTAAGTAAAATAAAAGTAAGTATATATTATATAAACATAAAGACAAACAGCAAAGAGAGAAAGAAGGAAGAAAAAATTGAAAATTGTGAATATACACATCATGCTAAAAACCTAGGAAGAAAAAAATCAGGCAGAATTCTTAACTGGAAATAAGTGCTGATGTTACACCAAATTTTGATGAAAACTATAGCACCATTATATGTCTGTCCATATGGATAAATAAAATATAAAAAACAGTCTTGTCTAACTATGGTCACTTTTCTCAAATAACCTCTCTGGACAAGTGTTCAGCTTCCTTCATTTTCTCTTCCAATTTCCTTAACTGCCTCCCCACTTTAATACCTCTCCTCATCAAAGAGACCTTTTTTAAATCTCATTCTTCATTATCCCTAATGAGTAATCACTCTGCAGCCATCTGGACCACCCTTTACTATTTATTTTGCATTTACTTGCAGTTTATGTGTCTCTCCAACATTAATGACCATAAAGGAACAGACCTCTAAGACAAAGTGCCTGGTGTGACTGGTGGGCCATTCAGGGGAATGGGGAACTATTTTTTAGAAATCAAATTGGTTTTGAAGTTCTTTTCATTTTCTCTCCCAGAATGTGTATGCAGGGCCTTCTAGTTGTCTTTTAACTAAGAACTAAATCCAGTACAACTTTTGGAGTTGGGACCAATACATGGTTTAAACACCAAACCATCTTCTCCTTTGTGTACACATATAATATCTTGCTTCTAAATCTTATTTCTGAACTCTTAATTAGTTATATTCAGAGGCATTAACTTTAAGGGACGATTTCTTGGTCATTTACAAAACATTTTGAAGATTACTTTAACTGACCAAGAATTGTATCCGTAAAGAAGTACTTTTTTTTTTTTTTTTTTTTTTTCCTCAGGGATAGATTAAAATGCTCTATAGATTTATTAAGGGTATGCTGAATCCAAAATATTCATGAATATAACATCCTCGGCTGAAATCATACAGCTCCATACAATTTGAATGAAACGTTCTAGTAATAAAACATTTAACATTTACTATGAATTTAATATATGCCAGGCACTGGGCCACAGGGCAGTAGGGCAGAGATTCCACAAAGCCAATTAAAACTACAAGAACATTTCCAGATGGATTTTAGGTAAAGTCAGCAAGGGGAATGAGCCCTCTAAAACTTGCTAGATTAGAAGGGACTATGATTGCCATTTGTCTGCAGCAGCCGTCTAGCTGACACAAATATTCCATTAACTAGTCTTCTCTTTCACCTCCTTTATAATCATTTCTGTTCAACATAGGCTATATTGAGCTTCTGAAAGATTCCAGGAACAAGCAAATCCGTATCTACTTCTAGATGCTTCTCCCCTAATTATTAATTTTAACACATCTTATACCTTTTGGAAACTTTCATTAAATCCCTAAAGGACAACAGAACCAATCATATGAACTAAATACTGTTGATTTGCAACCTTTTGACACACTGTCATTATCTAACTAAGTCTGGCATTTCTTTCTTTGCAGTGGTTATATCTAAAAGTTTTGAATACTCATTTTTCCAGTAGAATTAGATAAAATATAAGTAATAGTATAAGTGTAAAGAAAATCAAATTAGGCAGAGTCTGCTAGTGAACCAAAATACAGAGCCCCCAAAACAAATCTTCTAACAGGTTTCAACTCCTTCCTAGCCATTGGAAATCCTTTCAAAAAGATTCATTTTGTTATAACCATAGTTTGGCAGCTTAAAATTTTCCTCTTCCTAGGTGTTGGAAATCTACATAGGACCCTCTTTCAGAAAACATTTCAGTGAAATTGAATGGACATTAAATTGCATGTATGATAACATGAATCTCTACTTTCCTTTTGCCATAGCTTTCTAACAAATGGAATATTCCACAGTGGAAAAAAGAAAACTATTTTTCAAGTCTGTTACAGACAAACCATCAATGTCAGTTATGGTCCAGAAAATCCAATTTAGGATTTGTCTGAGAGGAACATACCTCCCCCTCCTCCTCAGGAAAGGGCCCCCTTGGTGTAATTCATGATGCATGACAATGCTGAAGCAGGAGTGCATGTGAATAATGCACGCCTGTGCAAGCCACCACACACTGCAGGAAAACCTCTTAACAGAAAGGGGCCACAAGGTTATCTGGGGACTATTAGGCAGCTCTATTTTTAGCTGAGTAACTCTTCCTCCACCTACACTATGAAATTACAGGCTTGATGTTAATTATAGCTATGAAAGTACTACCTGAAAAATTAATTTTTATGCTGTGCAAACAGGTAGATAAACCAGGGAGAAAGTGTTACTGATACAGACAAGGTTTCTCTAGAGTCCAATGAGACCATCTGTGTCTTTTCCTGAGATTTTTCCTTTGGTTACATTTGAGCTGCAACATCCACTAGTGGCAAATGTTCTTATTTCAGAAAGAAACACCAGGGAAGAACAAAGTAAAGCATTTTTTCCTTGTGACTGTCCTTATTAGTATGTATGCTCAAATGCATCAAACTAATGAGGCAGTGTCATTATATGGAACAGCTGTATTGAGTATTCAGGAAGTTTCAGTACATTGGAAGGCTAAAACAAAACAAAAAATAAGCTATTAGTTAAACACAAGTAGTCATAAAGTAATAATGAAGACAGTCAAGTAATATGTTGACTTCACTAATAACTACTGCATGTGGTGTAAAGGGTGGAATTTTAACATATTCATTTGTTTCCCCAAGCATAAATTACTAAAAAGCTACATTCTAAATAAAGTGCACAGTGTAAAAACTTTTTATTTTACAAAGTGTGATCCTAGCACATTTAAATTCTCCATTTTATTTAGAAACAGGACAGAAAACACATTAACTTCTAATATCATCAATATGATGCTCAACTCATTTATTTAATCTTGAGGTTAAAATAAATGATATCAACATTTTGCACATTTAAGTGAACAGCTGATGAAAAATAATAAAATTTGGAGGAAACATAGGCAAAATCCTTAATCTTTATCCTCAGAATATGATAGTGGAAAAATTAAACTCCTAGTTAAATCATGCCGTGAGCATTCTAAAATTAAGCAAGAAATGACAATTGTATAACTAGAAACAGAAGACAGGAAAATTTAATCCTTCTTGGCATTGTTGCTTAATGTATTCCATTATTAGCTGGCTTTTTTCCATTATAATAATTCCACAATCCCTTCTGTTTCCTTTAAACACAGGCTATCCATTGTAACATTAGACACAGCTCAATAAAACCCCAACATCAAAACCCTCCAACCTTTTCCTTGATAATGACAGAGTAAGTTGAAGAATATTCCTCCAGAAACTATATCTGTAGCTACTGTGTGAATATCCAAGGAACAAAATAACCCATTTCTGCCCCCTTACGTAATGGAACGCACTGCCTCAAATCCTCTAAACAATGTGCTAATCTTCAGCTTTGTCATGATGTCTTTTGTTCCTAATAGTTAAGCATGGATAGGTCTAGATAAACCTTTGATATTGGTGAGTTTTTTATGGTACCTCCTCCCAAATTCCTCCTTTCTTCCTCACTTTCTACTTTTGCTCCCTCCCTAGCCTCCTCCAAATCTCCTATACCCTAATATTCTTCCCCGAACATCAGAGTCTCCTTGTCTGAACACTAACATCCCACCCTGTTAATTCATTCAATATCTACTGAGCAACCAACTATGTTCTGGATACTAGACACTGCACTAAGTATGCCTTTCCCTTCCCTTCTTTCATGCCTGCATGAAAATAGTCATCTGTTCTGTGTTCTATTCTCTCAGAGTCTATTTCTTTTATTTTGATAAGTTATCCATGTTAAGATATTCATGAGTGGAAACTATGTAATGTGTTACCTTTCAAGTCACATATAGATCTTAAAAGTGATGTGCTGAATTTGAAGTGTCCAAGTTATTAAATTGAAATCTTCTTTCCTAGAATTTCTGGAGTCACAGAGTGTTTCCTATAATACAGGTCCAAACAGAAGATCTAACCGCAATGTAATGGGTCAAAAGAAGAGACATTAGGACTGAAATTGGCTGTCCTATAGAAGGAAGGTAAATACTCTGAGAACTGATATCTGCAGGGAAAAGTAGAACAAAGAAAGATCATTCCAAAAGGTCTGAGGAGAGTACTGTAACTTGCAGCTGTTACTTCTGACTTTCATTTCTGTAAGTAGCCTCCTTATTGGAGCGACTGAGTCCAATCTTGTCCCTTCTTACTCTATTCTTGAGACTACAGTGACATCTGGAGTGATGTTTTGAAATAGTGTTTGTTAATAGTTGCTATATAACAAGTTAGTCCAAAACCAAATCATTTCAATTTTATTATCTCCCCATTTCTGTAGGTCATGAATCTGGTTGTGGCTTAGCTTGGACTTCTGGCTTGGAGTCTCCCACAAGACTACAATACTGCTTAGTATTGTAAAGAGTATCAAGTTTAGTATTGTAAACAGTATCAAGAGCTGTAGAAAACCCATGTCTCAGCTGAGGAAGGATCTGCTGGCAAGCTCATTCATGTTCTTGTTGAGGACTCAGTGCCTCTTAGGCAACCAGACTAAAGGGTTCATCTCTACTTTCACCCCATCCTACAGCCATGTTGAGATACTTGCAATCATTCAGTTCCCCGAATGCACCATGATTTTTCTTGGATCAAGAACTTGGCAAATTGTTTCCATTACAGTGGATGTCACTTACAGTAAAGTGTGTGCATTATATAGTACTTAAAGTTTTGTAACTGTAAGAGATTACCAAGAGAATGCATATAAAAAGTTCTCCATTCTTTCTTGATTCCACTCTTTCACCAGATAACCACTCCACTGTTTTGCATCCCACTGCAGCAAAACTCTTCAAAATGTTATCTGTACTCTTTGTTTTCAAATCCCTCACCATCCTTCTCTTTTGAAAATACTTTAATCAAGTTTCTATCCCTATCATGTTATTCAATCTAGCAGTCCCTTCCCTGTCCTGATAATACCTGACTATCAGGAGTGTTTGACACAGGTGATCGCCCCCATTCTCTTTGCTGTGAGGACTGTATTCATTTGGCCAGGACTACACTCATAGTTTGCCTTCAGCTTCACTTGTTATTCCTTGGATTCCTTTGCACGTTCCTACTTTTTCCCACAACAAGCCCAGTACGTGTTCCCTTTCTAGTTTCTAGATATGTCTTGATATTTTATTCCCATGATAATATTTTCTAGATTCATGATTTTAAATACCACCTATATGCTAATAACTCCCAATCTCTTTCCTGCTCTCCAAACCTGTATAGTCAGTATCTTACTACTCAGTTCCACTTGGATATTACATCATGTAGGGTCCAGGTAAGAAACAGAGGACACACTGATTTAGGAAATCTGAGGAGAGTCTGTTGACAAAGTGACTATTCACCAAGGTATGGGTGGCGTATAGGGGAACCATGATAGACAGGGCAGTGTCTCTGGGTCAACGGTACCAGAACTGTTAAGACCTGTAAGTCCGAAGTGATGAGGGGAAGGAGCAGTTACTAGCAACTAGAAGGAAAGAATTGTGTAGAAGAGACCACCAGGATAATAGTGGTAACATTTAGTCAGGTAATACAGAGAACTTGAGAAAAATTTCACTATGAGAAGCCAGGATAATAGATTCGTGATTTCATTCTCCTTCCTCCCTCCAGCCTGTGAGCTCTCCATTGGCTAAATACAATCAGAAGCCAAAGGGCAAAGGGATCCCACTGATGAAATAAACAAAGATCAATTTCCTGGGGCAGAGAGCAAAATGGAAAAGAATAGAGGAAGGATCTTGCAGAACAAAGGGAAGATATTCTATATCCATGTATAATAGGCATGTCAAAATTAGCATTTCTAAAACTAAATATTTTCCCCCAGAAAACTGCTCCATTCTCAGCCAACCTCTCTCACAGGATGGTAACTCCATCTTTTGGTTGCTTGTACCAAAATTTTGGGGGTCATTCTTGACCTCTCTGTTTCTCAAAAACTCACAAGCTATTCTGTCAGGAAATTCTACTATCTCTACATTTGAAATATATCCAAAATGCTACCACATCCCAGAACCTTTGCAAAACCATTACCTCTTGACTGAAATTCTACAACAATACAAAAAATGTAATATTGTATAAATATTTTGATGATCAATTTTTATGAAACATCTCTAAAGATTCATGTGCATATGTATATGAATGTGTTCCCTAGTAAAAAATTATATATAATTCTGCTTTTTGAATGATATTCCTGTCTAATACGTTACCAATCTTATTTTTCTTAACAAATACATAGTTAATACAACTGAGAGATTAGGAACTGCCCTCAATTATATACTTAGAGTTTTACACAAAGATTTGAAGAGGTCCAGAAAAATTACATGTCTACCCCAGCAAGTTTGTAATGATAAATGAGGAATGGGAGACAGATTACTAAAAATAAATTTAAATAATCCTCCTTAGTAAACCATGCTAAGCTTGCCTGCTTGAGTCAGTTTTGGCAAAGAAATTCTGACTATGACAGTAAAAATGTGTGGATATATTTTGAAACTGTTCCAGGCCCAGAAAATGCCAGGATAATTAGCAAGTTTACAAACTGAGCTCTGCTACCTTTTCTAAAGCAAACATCACAAACTTACAACTCTTTTTCACCTTTCTGATCATCTATTTTTGGAAAACAAATTGCTCTAGTTCTTTCAACAGAAATGTGAATGAAATAATCAGGTAATTTCTTCATAAGAAACAGTTATTACTTCAATGGCACATTTAATTGGAGTTTAAAATAAAAGTAAAAGTAATATTATTCAGAAAAATAATCAATGGTCTGGGTACATTTAGTGTGTCACATTAAATGTACACTTAGCAGCTCTCTGTATGTTTATTAAGCTTTAAAGTTATATTAAAACTGAAACGGGTAAAAAAAGGAAATGGCCTTTAAAAGTTACCTACCAATCAATACCCATTAGGTGTTTTTTTTTTTTTTTATGTTTATTTATCTTTGAAAGAGAGACAGAGTGCAAGTGGAGGAGTTGCAGAGGAGGGCACAGAATTCAAAGCAGGCTCCAGGCTCTGAGCTGTCAGAACAGAGCCTGACTGGGGGGGCTGGAACTCAGAATCCACGAGATCATGACCTAAGCTAAGTTGGATGCTTCACCTACTGAGACACTCAGGCGCCCCGACCCCCATTAGGTTTTAAAACAAAATAAAAGTATTCTATCCTAAAAGGTGCAGGGTTGTTTCAGCTTACATCTTCACCATAATACATCAATTATGGTCATACATTCATTAAGAATGTTCTGCTGGCTCATGATCTTGCAGCTCATGAGCTCAAGCCCTACATTGGGCTGTGGAAAGTCAGTGAGGAGCCTGCTTGAAATTCTCTCTCCCTCTATCTGCCCCTCACCCACTTACATAAGGTCGAGTGCACAAGTGCACTTGTGCACACACATGCTTTCTCTCTCTCTCTCTTTCAAAATAAATAAATAAAACTTAAAAAAAAAAAGAATTATCTGCTGGATCCTTTACTCTTCTAAATTACATTTTCTATTTATAATGTATTCAATTTAATTTAAAAGAAATGTATAAAATACAATGAAATGCATGTTAAATCTCATGTATGGTCTTTGGGCTGAATCGTAATAAGATTACTGCTCCCTCCCTAGGCTGTGTAGAAATTTAGTCAAGTAATCAAATATGTTATTTATATTACATATGTACTTATTATTATAAAATTAGTAAGAAGAATTGCTGAATTTTATTGACTGCTTGTTATCTCTCAGCCATAAACACAAACCTTTGTTTTTTTAATTTCTTAATATTCTTTTTAAATTTATTTCTGACAGAGAGAGAGAGAGAGACAGTGTGCGCAGGGGAGGGTCAGAGAGAGAGGGAGACACAGATTCCGAAACAGGCTCCAGGCTCTGAGCTAGCTGTCAGCCCAGAGCCCGACACAGGGCTCGAACCCACAAATCACGAGATCATGGCCTGAGCCAAAGTCCGACGCTCAACTGACTGAGCCACCCAGGCGCCCCAATCACAAGCCAGTTTAGGCTTACGAATTCACGTAATAGTCATAAGAACCTGTGGAATATTAATACCCTGACTTATCCCAAAAAGACTTTTAACTGGAGTTACCTACCAATAGGATACTTGAGAATAATGTTTATGTTCATAAGCACACAGTTAGAATGATGGTTTATTAATTATGAGGGTTTCTAGTAGCCTCCTCCTACAAAGGTGTGACTTGTGCAAGAGGTAGATGCTAAATGAGTGACAGAATGATGAAATGTCCACATTTTAACGAGTGAGCTACTACTGACAGATGCTCTGAAAAGAGAACAAGTTCAGAAGACTACAGTGTTCTCAGTCTCCTCAGGGAGTGACGCCTCCACCCAGAATTCTAATTTCAGTTTCCGTTACTAAGGAAGAGGAGCAAAACCTGACAGCACAGGCCGTGGAGGAGAATGAAGAAGAAACGGGGCTGTGAATTCTTAATTAACGGGTTGTTCAGGGAGCCAGTGCAAGCTTTACAAAGCTGCAATGGAAGATTGCATTTAGAATGGATACAGAAGCCACTCACTGCTATCACTAGCTTCAGGAGGCAAAAAGGCAGTTTTGAAAGTCCTAGCCAGTGGTGAGAAGGGAAATTATTTCCTCTGGAAACCCTGAATCTGTTTCTCTGAAAGCACTTTCACACTGTTAAATGACATGGCTAATGGTATGGCTCAGAGGTTTTAAAACTCAGTTTCTGAAACTAATTCAAAATATGCACTCAAGAAATGAAAGGGAAGAAACTATCAGAAGAAAAACCACTAAAGACGTTAATAATTTCAACTAATGTTAAATTCCCAGAGGAATCAGGGAACTTCCTAAATATTTTGGGAAAAGTGAAAGTAACATTTAAAAAAAAACTCCTTTTTTTAAGTAAAATTATTGAACTTAATAGCAATGGAAATGTTCATTTAATTATGCATCGAGGGGCATGTATTGAAAATTTACAAAGTGCCAGGCACTATGCTAGGCACAAGAACTATTGAGAAGGAAGTCACATCCCTGAAGTTAAAGAAATCATAGTCTGCTTGGAGTAAATACCAAAATTTCCTATGGTAAACCATGGACACCAAATAGCTTTAAAAGTGTGATTTAAGGAGGTAATCAGTAGTTTCAGTTGACACAGTTACGACTCCCTCAAGATGTGCACAAACTGGAAGAAGCATTTACAAGGACAGGAAAATTGAATTTTTTAAAAAATATATACCAATCCATATTTTCCCAATAATATTGTTCACAAATGTATAAATATTACTTGAGACTTGTTTATAATGACAATTGTCCTCAAAGTTTTGATGGCTTGTCAGGTATTTAGAGGGATTAGTCTTGGTTAGTATAACTCTAGTATATTAATGTTTGCTGGGCACCTTCACCTGATCATAATCATGCTAGGGGCCAGAGAAACAAAGTGGGAAGGCATGTCACTTGTCCCCGAGGAGCTCAACAATGGGAGAGAGAGGCTAGTAAGCAATTATAATACACAGTACCATAACTTTCAGGATAGACATACATGAAAGCTGCTGGGAAAGCCAAAATAAAGGACTCTACAACTATGAGAGTAAATAATTAAGAGACTCTTCATAGCTCAACATCAAAATCCCTTGCTGATAATCAGAGTCTTCCAAGAGAGGAATGAGCAATCTTACTACAGAGGGGTTCATCAGAGATCAAGAAATGTTAAAGCAGAGAGACCAGTTACCAACACATGGTAGAAACTTCCAAGAGATGACACTAGGTAATAATCTCGACTTTCCAATTGGATCCAATCCAGAATTGCCAACTCTGGATAAATCCTTCCAAGGTATACTTACATAGCTTTATGAAAAGTGGGCTCTATTGTCTCCTCCTTGAAGGTTCCTCAGTGCAGACTTGCCCACAAAAATTTTGAAGCTCTGCAGGTTGGAAAGGTCTCTTCCAGGACAGGTGGGCCCTACAAGACATCTGGGCCCCACACCAGTAGGTAGCCAGGTACTCCACAGCAGTGATCAATGTGACTTTCTCTTTGCAACATGACTGTCCTAAAGACCAGAATTGTCAGCATCCTCATAAACTGTATGTACCTCCCTAGCACTGCGTTTTTGAGGCGTCTTATACTTAGTACTCAGTCTCCAATACAGCCTCTGACCCCTGCCACTGTCGTAAAATCTCCACATTTTTCCTCTTCTCTCTACCATGGTTTTTCTTAAGTCACAACCCAAACTCTTCATTCTTTAGAAATTTATCTCAATTTATCACATTGATTCATGGTCTTCCATAGCAAATACTGACCACTGAGATCTTAAATCCTGAAAATGTGGTTAGAAAAAAAAAGTTTCCTCAAAAGCAAAAGTAGAAGAAGGAAATCTTTCTCCAAGTTTATTTACCTCTAATAATAATAAAACTTAACATATATTGAGTTCTCCCTGGGTGACTAATACCCATCTGTATACTTTATAGGAATAACTTAACTTAATCCTCACAACTGAGTACAGTCACATATTGCTAATATCACCATGTGACATAGGAAAGTGACGTGAGTAACTTGCCCCAGATTCCTCACTTCACAAACAACAGAGCTGGGGTTTGAACGCAGGCATTATGAGTTCAAAGATGAGGTACGAACCCCTATTCTACTCTTCTCTTCCTGTCTAGTATATGACAGTTTTTACTGTTATGACTCCTACTAGCACACAAACAAGGTGACTGATCTGTTAACTACTTCTGCTTACAGGAAACAAGGCAGAGAAGATGGGGGAGGGGAGGGCTAGTTGCTAGATTAACAATTATAACCCCAGAGATTATGTACTAGAACTGGTCTAGGCATGGCCTATTGAAGAAAGGATAAAAACCACATGAAATAGATCCACTCTGATGCTAAAATTTAACATAACTAAGCAAAAAAAAAAAAAATGCTATAACCCAAGAGAGACTGATACAAAATAATGTTTACACATAGAAGACAGGCAGATCTTTTCTGATGTGGAGATATGATGAGGAAGATGGAGCAAAGACCACCACATGCAAAGGATTACTGCCTTCAAAACTACACAGAATGTTCCACAGCAGTATATTTTGCCTGTACTATTATTAGGACCTGCTCATACATTGTAACATTAATGTTAATTTACGCTATTATTATCTACCTCTCTTCCCAAATTTTGTAACTGGTAAAAACTCACATACCACTAAATTCTAAGAAATTTGAGGGAAGAGTCTATGTTTTGTTCTTTCTTGTACCTCCCAAAGCTCCTGGAACACTATTTTAACAATAATAATTATTTAATAAATACACATTGAAATTGAATCTCCTATTAAAAATTTAGATGCCTTTCCTGGGAGGAAATATTTTCTCCAAAAGCTTCTGAAAGGAATTGGATTAAAGAGGAAATGGAAAAGTTTATTTTAATCAAACTCACCAAAATAGCATACAGCGAAGGAGTAAAAAATATTAATAATTTTGAAAAGATCAAGGTAAAGACAGTTTTACAATTTAGAAAGAAAAGGGTCACTAGGAAATGGAAAATGAATCAGCGAATGCAAAATTCATTTCAAATGGATACAAAAGAGACTGAACTTTCAAAATGCAAAGTTGCACTGGAAACAAGATGACTTTTTGTAAAGCTTTTAAGCTCTAACCCCTGGTACGAACTCAAACTAGAGCCTGGCTTTGGGAGAGGATTTCTCTTGGCATCTAGGCTGTTGTATTTTCACATCCTTTAGAGCCACCTGTTGTATCTTGCACCTGTCTGTTCTTAAGTGATTTACTACAATCAAGAGTGTGCATGTGTTTTCTAGCTGCCTGAGTCGAGCCTCCTCTTTTCAAAATAGATTTAAGAGAGAGAGAGAGAGCAAGAAAGAAAGAGTGGGAGAGAAAAAGAAAGCGAGAGAGAGACTTGCCTGGATAAAATTATACTGCTTTAGTTCCCCCCATGACTATTATCAAAGTTAATATGGAAATATGAATGTTCTGATCTTACCCCACCCCACCCTCCAACAATGACTGCTTGCTCACTTTCATCCTACAAGTTCAAAAGTAGCCAATATAACTAGCATCATGCAGTATTAGTAATCTGTTCTCTGAAGAGAAAAATTGCAGGAGACAGATAAGTTGTCAACAATGCTTGGTGGGCTTTTGTTCATCATTACATGGCAATTATAACATGCATCTCTAAGAACTTTCTTTACAGAATGAACTTCTTATCACTCCACAGCAAGCATAGGCTACTAATTGAGGGAATCAAGCCTCTTCTGGAAAACAGTGGCCTTTTCTCTGCTTTGAAAATTATGTAGGATAAGAAAAACAACTGCAAGTAAAATTATAACTGTAGGTTCTTCATATCCTTATGGCCAACATATAGGCCCATTCATCCTCTCCCTCTCACCCTCTCTTGCTCTTGGTCTCTCTTTCCCTCTCTCTCTCTTTCTTCTGACCCCCACACTTCTTAAAATCCTTGTTAGCATTTGTTAAGAGTGTCTCTCTGGCAAGCTACAAAACAGCAATGTTACTCATGATTATTTTTAAATGTTATTTTTTCATGATCCAAATTCATTGTGATGCCAATGTTCTTTTAAAAAGAAACTTTAAACTCTTGAAATGTTCTTTATGGAAAAACATTCCCAAATTATAAGTGGTCAAGATAAGGCAGGCCAAAGTATAGCCCACAAGGGGAAGCAGAGTTCCAAAATATGGGTTTTGTTGAGTTAGAGAAGGGTTGGCAAACTTTTTCTGTAAAGAGCCAGTTAGTAAGTATTTAAGGCTTTGTGGGTCTCATAGAGTCTCTGTTGCAACTACTTAACTCTGCATTGTAGCATCAAAGCAGCCACAGACAATACATAAAGAAATCAGAGAGTCTGTGTTCCAATAAAGTTTGCTTTACAAAAGTAGATAGCAGGAGAAGACAGGTATTGCCCATGGACACTGGTTTGCCAACCTCTGGTTTAGAGGCAAGAAGATGGCTCTCAGAAATTGGACACCAGTTTCACCTTACATAGCAAGAGAGGGAATGTTCCTGGCCTAAGTGAAAATAATAAAGGGAGAAAAGTGGCACATAGAGCTCTTGAGCTACAGCTAATACTTATGTGTTACCTTTTGTATACCGCTTGATAACGTGATGTTACCCAGATAAGCAATAGTTAGATGACTTATTTAAAGCCGAAGTATGCTATGTCTATGAAGAACCATCACCACAACAAAGAGTCAATGGGCTGGGTATTTGTACACAATATTATCTACCTTAAGGTATTATCTACCTTAAATTGGAAGGGCAACCTTGGAGGAGTCTATCAAAGTTTACTGCAACTATATTAGTTAATATTGCTAAAAACTTTAATTTTTAGTTATAAGGAGATAGCCAATTCTTCAATAAGGGCTAAAATATTTAACATGGTCCTACCAAACTATTCAGCAGTATAAAGAAACTACACACACACACACACACACACACAACACACACACCTCTTTTATACAATTTTGATTGTGATGATACTGATGATGATAATGATGGATTATGATGATAGCTATAAGTAACAGTTCTTGCATACTGAATATTGGGATTTATAATAGGTTGTTCAGAAAAGCATATCTAAGCCTCAATAACCCTATAAAATAGGTATTATTATCTCATCTTCCACAGATAAGGAAATGCATATAGTTATTAAGTGGCTACAGCTGAGATTAGCCTGACGTCCATACATTCCATCCAAGATTGGCCAAAGTTTTCTAGTTCTCCCACTTGCAAAATAAAAGTTAATTCAGTTATATAAAGTTAAATTTTCATCTATGGAATTCTGACCTAACATACCTGTTAGAGAGATAGCAAATTGTGATGTGCACCCACTCTCCAAGACCAAAACTCCATAGCAGAGCAATAATTTGGGTATGATGAGGAGTGAGTCATGTAATTATAGCAAGCCAACATATTTTTTCAACTACTGACTAAGGCAAAGAAGGAAGGCAACTCATCTGCAAGCTAAGACTAAGAAAGGAATATTAGGTTATTCAAAATTTTTAAATTAAATTTGTTAGCAAGATGGTGTAATAGGAGGCCACAACCTCCATTCATATCCACCAACAATCTGATAAACATCCATGTTAATAAAGTGCCTTTTTGGGAGCTTTGGGATCCAGGTAAAATACTGTGAAACCTAATAGTACCAAAGACCAAGGAGGGTCTATTTGAGAAGGCAGGCCTGCTCCCATGTGGTAGGCTCACTGACCAGGGTCCTGGACGCAGTTTCAGAAATAGCTCTAAACCTTCATGGACTTGCTATAGCCCTGTTTGGCCTTGGTTCTGCCACAACACCAGTCAGCAATGATCAAGGTCAAGAGTTCTACCCATCTCTGTTCCCAGGAATAGGAATAGGCCTGCCAGTCTCAGTCCCAGCTATGAACCCACAAGCAGCCCATGACTCAGCTGGAGCTTCTCTTAGCTTGCAGCCCTATCCACACAGAGGGTAGGGGAAAACATTCTTACCCATGCCCCTAAGGCAGTTTCTTTGACCTCAGTACAACTGCAGATCTGAAATGACCCTTCAGGGCCCCTCTCAGCCACAGTCTAAGATACATTCCTATCAACCCAGGAATGTGCTGGGAAATGCACATCTTCATGCCCCCCATAGTAGGCCCACTGACCTTGGTCCAACTACAGATCTTAGAGAAGCCTCATAATCTGGCTCCAGCCCTTAACAGCTACACAGAGAGAATTCCTGCCTACTGAGGGACGGAGAAGGAGGCACACTATCTGTGCCCCAAAGACTGGTCTGCTGACCTCAGCCTGACTGTAGATCTGGAAGTGGCCCTGTGACTGAACTCCAACGATGCCTAGTCATAGTCCAGAGGCAGTCCTGCCTGCATAGGGAGTTAGTGAGAGGAAAACTCCTCTGTGCTCTCCAAAAGCAGGACCACTGACTTTGGTCCAACTGTAGATCTTAAGGCAGTCCTGTGGTCAGAATTCAACCCCAATCAGACATTAAGCATACGGGGACAGTCCTGTTAACTCAGGAAACTGTCAGGAAGCATGCCTGCCCATGCTCCTAAAGGCAGGCTTATATATCTAGATCCCAAATGTGGACTCTTACACAGTCATGTTATTCAGTTCCAACTCCTCTCAGTTGCAGTCTGGGGCCAATCCTGCCACCAAGTGACCCACTCAGTGGCATGTTGGGAGCCCCTCCCAAGGACATGATAGGCACCACACCCATCCGCATACCTGACAACAGATCCATCATCTGTGGACCCTGAAGTAGACACTTATCTCAGAATTAGCCCTACACACCAAGGTATTGGAAGTAGTCCCATCTACCCATAGAACAGACAGAGTCCATGTCCACCTGAGCCCCTGGCAACTGGCCCACCACAAGGACCCCAGTGTAAACCAAGCAGTAGACAAATGACCTGGCTTCAAACCTGACTGCAGGCACAGAGGTAATGCCTGGAAACCCAAGAGGAAATGCCATAAATAATCTGTAAAGACTGAAAGAGGTATTTGCTCCTTCAATTGCAAAGACACCAATGTAAAACTACACAGATCATGTAACATGTAACCACCAAAGGAAATTAATAAGGCTCTAGTAACCAGCCTCAAAGAAATAGAGATCTGTGACTTGCCTGAAATATAATGCAAACAATCATTTTAAAGAAGCTCAATGAAGGGCACCTGCATGGCTCAGTTGGTTAAAGCTTCAGACTTCAGCTCAAGTTGTGATCTCATGGTCTATGAATTCCAGCCCTGGACTGGAGTCTATGCTGTCAGTGCACAGCCTACCTCAGATCCTCTTTCTCTCTCTCTCTCTCTCTGCCCCTCTCCCATGCACTCACATTCACGTGCTCTCTCAAAAATAAACATAAAATTTTAAAAAAGAGAAGCTAATTGAGATACAAGAGAAGATATATAGACAATGAAATAAAATCAGGGAATAATAGACGAACAAAATACAAAGTTTAGAAACCAATAAGAGGAAATAGAAACCATTCACACACACACACACACACACACACACACACACACACATACACAGAGAGAGAGGGGGGGGAGAGAGAGAGAGAGAGAGAGAGAAATCCTGGAGCTGAAGAATACAATAGCATTGTTGAAAAATTCAATAAAGGACCTTCAACAGCAGACTTGATCATGCAGAAGGAAAAATCAGCAAACTCAGGATTAGGTCATTTGAAATTAGCCACTTAGGGGAACAAAAGAAAAAAGCACCAAGCATACACAATGAGGAAAGGATAATCTCTTCAATAAATAGTCCTGAGAAAATGAATATCCAAGTCCAAAAGAATGATATTGGACCCTTATACCAAATACAAAATCTACTTGAAATGGTTTAAAGACATAAATGTAAGGCCTAAAAGTATAATAAAGAATCAGGAGACATTAAAACCAATGTCACTGAAATATAAAGAATCATAAGAGATTACTATCAAAATTATGCCAACAAATTGGATAACCTAGAAAAACAATGCATAAACCTAGAAACAAAGAACCAACCACGATGGAATCATGAAGAAATAGAAAATGTGAACAGATCAATAATGAATAGAAAGATTGAAACAGAAATCAAAAACCTCCCAATGATGAAAAACCCATTTTTCAGGGTTTTATGGGTAAATTCTACCAAATAAATAAAAAATTATTAAAACCAGTCCTTCTCAAATTCTTCCAAAATATTGAAGAGAGGGGATCAATTCCAAACTCTTTTTAAGATACCAGATTGCCTTCATACACAAGAAAATGAACATAGATGCAAATTTCCTCAATGAAATACAAATAAACCAAATTCAACAACACTCTAAAGAGATCATACACTATGATCAAGTGAAATTTATCCCTGGGATGCAAGGATAGCTCAATACAGGCAAATAAATTAAACTCTTAGAAGAAAACAGAGAGGAAAATGTCCTTGACATTGGTCTTCACAATGATTTTTTTTGGATAGGACAGCAAAAGCACATATTAACAAGTGAGGCTACATCAAACTAAAAGTCTCTGTACAACAAAGAAAACTATCAACCAAATTAAAAGGTCACTTATGGACACTGGATGGAAGTGGAATTCTGATACATCACTTATTGGAGGTGTAAAATGATATAAACACTTTGGAAAACATTTGCACAGTTCCCTATAAACAATTTTATTCCTGTTATTTAGCTAAAAGAAATGAAAAGTTATGTTTACAAAATCATTTGGACACTAATGTTTGCAGCAACTTTATTCAAAATAGTTTTAAACTAGAAACAATCCAAATGAACACCAACAGGTGAACAAACCATAATATAGTCATACAATGGAATATTACTTCGTAAGTAAAAAATTAAAATCTACAAACTGCTGAACATGGGCAAACTTGGAAGAATCTTAAAAGCATACTAAATGAAACAGACTAATTTACAGTAACAGAAAGTGGGTTTGTCATTGCCTACATTAGGGACCAAATAGAAAGGAAAATCAGGGAACTTTCTACAGTGATGGAAATGTTCTATAACCTGACTGGGGACAGGCAGTTACAAGGTAATTTGGGTATTTAGATTTTTAAAACTCATTAACTGCACACTTGTTGCACTGGCTTCATAAAAATTATACTAATAAAAAATGAAATAATGCTAATATTATAGAAATTTATCTTGTTACTAAATATACCCAACCTCAGAAATTACATAGCCTTCTCACTTAATATTACATATAGTAGCCCCAATAGTCATATTCAATTTTCCTTACCCTTTCCCTCTGCTACTTGTTAGTTGTCAGTAACTACCATGGCTATACTTTGTACTTTTTGAAGAAACTAAACTATAACACAGATGGAAGTAATTGTCATAAACTACTTTAAAATGTTTTTTTTTTTTAATGTTTTTTTTTTTTTTTTTTATTTCTAGGGGAGAGAGAGAGACAGCGCGAGCAGGGGAGGGTCAGAGAGAGAGGGAGTCACAGACTGAAACAGGCTCCAGGCTCCGAGCTGGCAGTCAGCACAGAGCCCGACGCGGGGCTCGAACCCACGAACCGCGAGATCATGACCTAAGCTAAAGTCGGACGCTTAACCGACTAAGCCACCCAGGCGCCCCTGTCATAAACTACTTTAAAAAGAATACCAAAAAGCTGATAACACATCCTCCCTACCACCCATCTCTGATCTGTCCATTGTATGGATCCTAAATTTTTTAAAAATCCAGGAAAGTAATATAATGTAAGAAGAGACCCAACATTAGACATCAGGGAGTAGATTAGAGAATTAGATCAAGGGGATTTGTCAGATAATTTAAAAATCATTAACACTGTACTCTCCAAAATAATCTACCATTTTCCAAATGCTAGTAAGAAATTCAACTTATAAATTTCATTTTAAAGCCTGACTTTTAGGGATGCTTAATCCACAGAAAATGCATGTATCTAAAGTAGCAGAAAAGATTCCCTTTAGGTTGCATTAAATTATGGATTTATAGGTTATTAATGAAGCCCTCATAGAAAAGGTTGAAGAATTAATGAAGATTATGGCAGAAGGAAATGAAGTAAGGTGAGACCAGGGAACACAAAGCTTAAATCAGCCTAAATTTGAGGTCTTAATTAAGGCAGAGTGAAGAATACAAGTGAATCAAAACATAAAAGAATTTTTTAAAAAAACCAGAGAAGGGATATTTGTCTTGATTTTGAACTTGGTCTAAATGATTTTGAATATCCATGACTTCTATCTTGCGTCTCTTTTATAACATTTCAGGTGGTATCTACATAAAAAACAAGTCATCTATCCTAGTATACCATAATTTCCCACTGATGTCCTTCGAACCCCTACCAATGGTCATATCACAAAATCCTGTTTCATCTACAATAGGAGGGCTTAAATTGTATCATGTTATCTATAGAAACTGCAGAGCATTTATAGGCTCAACTAACATAGAAAAACTAAGTAGAAGTCCAAAGTTATATAACGAACAGGTGGGTGCTCTAGAGGAAATACTGATCCATTAATCACTAATAGCCTGGGTAATTCACTTAGTTAAGCATCTGAGTCTTGATTTCAGCTCAGGTCATGATATCACAGTTCGTGGGAGTGCAGAGACTGCTTGGGATTCTCCCCCCCCCCTCAATAAATAAACTTTAAAAAATAATAACTAAGAACAACATATTGCAGGTAAAATAGAAATCCTTGTTAAGTGCCCCAGGTCAAAAATGAGGAGGTTTTCAAATATTAGAAAGCCACATTTTTGTTTGTTTATATGTGATCTATTCTGTATACAAATCTTATCTATTTTGCACCTAATTGATATTTCAGGAATTTATTTCACACAATTATAGAGCCACATAGGCTTTATAGACACTACAGAAATGAATATCAAACTGTGGCTTGTGTGGCTCAGTAGCTCTGCCACTGAGGAACCAAAAATAACCACAGGCAGCTCTACTTAGCTGGAGCAAAAATTCTAAGTTCTGACACGCTCAAAATGACTGGGGAGAATGGAAATCATTCTTCCAGTTTATAACATTCAAGGGCTACCAAGAGATCCTGTTATGTTTCAGGCTGGAGACAGAAAGCACAGAGCCCATTGCTCAGGGATAGGAAGTAGAGAGTAATGAAGGTGCCTTATCAGACCCTAGCAAAAGACACTTGTAGGACCTTAAGGATTAAAGCCAAATCATGCTGAAATGCAAAAAGAGCACTACGTTTGAATGAGATTTCAGCCACAAGGATGCACAATCTATGCTGCCGGCACTTTTGCAGAACGAAGCAGAAGGCGAGTCCAGTTTAGGGAAAGAGGGAGTTGGGGGTAGTGTGTGCAGAGAAGCACAGGGCTGGGCTCCCAGGTCAGTCACCGCACACAACAGGCTGACAGTAGCTACTACTGATTACATGTTTATGGCTGTATTTGTTGGGCATGATTATCTCACTAAATCTTCATAATGAATGCTGTGAAAAAGTCACCTTTAACTACTGCCCAAGAAGCCAAGCTCCCACCCAGTGTGGATTTGGAAGTACTGATTGTTGGGGTGGTGGTTTGCTTGCAGGTCCTCAAGCACCTGTGTGTCCACTGAGCCACAGTCTGAACCCCACCCTTGCCAGCAACACCTTCTCTTACAGATTGGCTAGGTTCTTCCATCAAGATATGTAGATCGCCTTCAGGTGGGCCAGACTTACCCGGCAGCTAAGGGAAACCAGGGCAGTAGCCCCTACCATTGACACAGGGAAACACAGAACTAGTAATTTCCTTTATAACTTAAAGAACTTCCATTGCCTACACCAAATCTATTATACAAGTTAAATGAAAATATAATACTTCCAGGTACTTATCTTTGGAGGTTAAATTCCAAAGAAATTAAACCTGAATTTTTAAACGTGTTAAGAACTTATCTTCTTAAGACAAAAGCTTCCTTGTTCTTCTCACTGTTAAAACTAGAGACATATATTTTTGCATATATTGGAATTAAAGTCGGGCCTTTTCCCCATGGGTCTGTACTCATAGAACAGTCCTTGCTAACTGTGTACCTTTGACCACAAAATATAAATAGCTTCACCTCACCAGCCCATTCTATGCATTCTTCCCTTATAAACCTTACCCATTACCACTGTTTTTCTGAAATGTGGCTTCTTTTCTTTTTAACCAAGGCTGAGTCAAGTTTCCTATTTCCTAAATCCTATTTCCTCACCATTTCACATACAAGAAAACTGAAGTGGACGCCGTTCAGATACATCTTAATTCACAAGTCAGAACTTGAACGCAGGTCCTCTGACTCCCAATCCCATTTGGACTTGCTATATTATTCTGCCTCTTTCAAGTGCTGATCCAACAGCTGAGGCAATGACAAGTTCAATATGAGCAAGAAGTGCCAAGGGGCCAGCAGTCTGGATATATTTCTATGTGGAAGTAGGTTTTTTAGATTCAATGTTTTGGAAAACAAATTCTGCTAAACAAGATCTTAGTCTCTCTGAGCCTATTTCTAAACCTAGAGAGTGCATTAGAAATTTAAGCAGCTATGCACAAATGCCAAAGGCATGAGAAAGCTATGCCACTATGCTTTATCTGAATAAAGCAAATTCCTTTATACAGACAGAACACCTCTGGCAGCAGGCTACTAGAAATGGACTGAGAATGACTCTTGGTGTCCACTAGAGGCAGCATTGTGTAGTAGTTATGAAAACAAGTCCTGAAGTCAAACCACCTAAGTGAGAATGTCTGGTCTACCTCTTTCTACTTGTGTGACTCTGGGCAAATTACCTTAATCCCTTTCTGCCTCAGTTTCCTCACTTATGCAATAAGAATAATAGTATTTATCTCACAGGCTTATTGTACTGACAACATAAGTTAATATACATAAAGTGCTAATAAACATGCTTATTATTTAGCAAACATTCAATAAGTTTCCTTACCATCAACACGTGAAATGGAGCTGAGAGTTGTACCTAGCCTCCACAGTCTGCTCTTATCATCTTAGATCGGCGAATAGGAGACACTGGATGGCACACTGAATGATCAAAAATAATTAACAAAGATAGGTTGGTTTCAAAGACACACGGGTTACTTTTGCATGTGGGATCAGTACAGAAAAATTGCTGGTGTCTTTAATCAAAGTCTAGCTGACCTTATAGGTTCTTCTTGATGTAAGAACCCAGACAGTTCCCAAGGGAATGTGTTGCTGGCAAGATCTGTCCAAGTAAACTAGCTGCAGTGGGGCTACTGAGAGCCAGGCAGTCTTGTTCAGGATTTGCTTAGTGCCTTGCATACTTATTATTGTGCCCACTGAGCATTTTTCTGTTTTTTTTTTTTAATATTTTTTATTTATTTCTAGGAAAGAGAGAGAGAGAGACAGCGTGAGCAGGGGAGGGTCAGAGAGAGAGGGAGACACAGACTCCGAAACAGGCTCCAGGCTCTGAGCTGGCAGTCAGCACAGAGCCCGACGCAGGGCTCGAACCCACGAACCGCGAGATCATGACCCAAGTGAAAGTCGGACGCTCAACCCAGGCGCTCCGCATTTTTCTGTTCTTAAGGGACCCTAACCTGAAGGAAATTTCTCTAAATTTCTCTAGGGAATCATCCCTTATTGACACTGTCTGGTTCCAGTGGTGACCAAACCTGAAAAAAGGGCCGCACAACCCATGTGCCCTCTCCTTTGGCCCAATGTTAGTTATGTAACTCAAGCTGTTCTAGTCAGAGTGAATGCCGGTACTTACTGGGAGTCCCCCTTCCAAAAAAAAAATAAAATGCTTTCACATGTACTGTATTCTTTAAATGATTATTTATTTTTGAGAAAGAGCAAGTGGGGGAGGGGCAGAGAGCGGGAGAGAGAGAGAGAATCCTAAGAAGACTCTAAGCAGGCTCTGTGAGGTCAGCGTAGAGCCCAACATGGAGCTCAAACTCACAAGCTGTGCGATCATGACCTGAGCTGAAATCAAGAGTCAGATCCTTCACCAACCGAGCCACCCAGGCACCCCATCACATCTACTGTATATTAGTCTAGGAAGATGTGGGTTAGCACTGCTGGGTGACTATTTTTCCCCCTCTAGAGCCCAAGAATAAAGACAACAGAAAAAGAGGTAAGAAGTAAAGATGGGGATAAAGCCCTAGCAGCATTATTTGAGCCCCTAACTAAGCCACACTTAAAATAAGCCCATCCTCTGGGTTTTCAAGCTATTTGAGTCCGTAAATTCTCCTGATTCGTAAAGCCAGCTATGACTGGTTTTTGTCACATTCAACAGAAAGAATCCTGACAGTGGAAGGCATCATTTCTGAAGCTGACAAAAACTAGAAGAGTCAGATCTGGAGGATCATAGAGCATGCTCAGAGGTGCTCTTCAGTGTCTTTGATTGGATCTTTGCATGTTCCTACTCAAGTTTGCAACCAACTCACATCTAATTTTGATAGTGTCTGATATTTATTTTAAATATCCTAAAACAATATTTCCCAAATACTTTTAGCTTTATACATGTGGATCCCATATCTCTATTTACTTTTAAGTCTGTCTATAAGGCTCACAGCTCAAAATTGTTATTTTATAACAAGTCTTAAGCAAAAACAAAAGCCCTAATTATCTATTCTAGAAATCTAATTAAGTTGAACATAAACACAAAAATTTAGTGAGCAAAAATGATACAGTGAAAGATCTTTATGATTTTTCCTTAAGCACCAGCATATTTTGATAAACAAACAAATGCAAGTGTCCAGTTTTAGGTATGTCACTTCTGCTAGCCTGAAGAAGGCACACTATTGCACAGACACTGTAGTAGTGTGACTGCAATCAGGAAAGAAACCACACAGTGGGTTAAAAGGGGGACAGTTAATATAAAGAATTACTAAATATAATAAAAGAAAGTATAAGAAAACTATAAGGAAACTCACCCTAGGGCTGAGGGAGAGCATTCAATGGAGAACAAATTTAGAGGCAATCACACTGCTGGAGGTTTGGTTTGAATTTCGAAGAAATTCTGAACAGAGGGTTCCGTAAGCCCTAGATGATCTAGAGTTACTGGTTAAGACATAGGCAACTCTGGTGCCCCTGGGTGGCTCAGTCAGTTAAGTGTCTGACTCTTGGTTTTGGCTCAGGTCATGATCTCATGTTTCCTGAGTTCAAGGCCCAGGTTGGGTTCCATGCTGACAGTGCAAAGCCTGCTTGGGATTCTCTCTTTCCCTCTCACTCTCTGCCCCTCCCCTGTTTGTATGCTCGCTCTCTCTCTCAAAATAATAAATAAACTTAAAAAAAAAAAGGGTAACTCCAATATACAGGCGGGAGAGGAGATGAACAACAGCCAGTGACATGCGGATGCAGTGGGAGACTGGGTGCTGCTGGGGCCAAGAGGCCTGCAGAACACAGCACACACAGCAGCTCTGGCTATTATGCCAACATAGCTATAGGAAGGTAAGAGCCAGGCCTATAAGGCTGCAAGACCTTGGAAGAACTGTTTTGGTCTGTGTCTGGGACAGGAGCCACACAATGTCCTGACAATCCCTAGTTCAACAAAAGAGACAGCAAGAGAAATTCTTCCTCCTGCAGTATCCACGCAGCATCCTGTACTGGAAGAGCTTAACATGATGTTCACGTTAAAGGAGAGATACTTGAAGGAATGTCATCGTCTCTCACAAAAAATAGTTTGAAGAGTGCCTGCAGTGCTAAGAAGCATTAAATTAATAACAGCCTCAAAGCAAAGTCAACCCATCTCTATCCTATGATTCCTTCTTTCTTTAGTTTTCTTGCCCTCTCCATTTTTCATATTATTTCAAAAACTAACATTTATTGAGTAGCTACTATTCATCCAGAAATTATTTTAAATGTTTTTAAATGATTTTTTATTTATTGCTGAGAGAGAGAGAGAGACAGCGTGGGCAGGGGAGGGTCAGAGAAAGGGGAACACAGAATCTGAAAGAGGCTCCAGGCTCCGAGCCGTCACCACAGAGCCCAACGTGGGGCTTGAACCCACAAACTGTGAGATCATGACCTGAGCCTAAGTCAGATGCTTAACCGACTGAGCCACCCAGGCGCCCCCAGAAATTATTTTTAAAAAGTCAATCCATGTCTCCATGGCGACAGAGGGGATGCAAACAAGAAACAATTGAAATGCCATGTGATGAGACTATAATAGAGGTATGTTCACCAAATTAAGCTTTGCCTGTGGAACTCAAGAAAGGCTTCCATCAGGCAGATGAACTTCACTATGTTGTAGCACAGCAGTGTTGTGAAGCTTATAGCAAGTAACTTATTGCTAAAGATGGTAAATATGTTGAGGTTTGCATGATTTGGGTTTTAGTGAATTTCAGTGCAGTTAAGGTGTTCCCTATAATATCACATTCATGTTCTTGAATGCTGATAGACTTTTGTTAAAGTGCAAAAACTTCAAGAACTACACAAAACTCAAGTCTATGTAATTTATGCTGCTGCCCACAATCTTGATGTGCCCAAAGGAATATGTTATATTCCCAAGACTATTGCATTTGATAGGGAACAGAGGGCATATAAAGCTTTCAGGTGGCCTCAGATTTGTATGATCCTGAAATTTGTAATACAATGCAATTTAAAAGAATCCAAATACAACCTTGCCCACAGATTGGAGGCAGTCCTAAATTTGACAAAGCCTAAAAAAGGAAACCGATTTCTCAGTCTGGAATTTAGATATGAGGTATGAGCTGGAGAGTATCCGTTTTAAAGTCAGTATGTTAGCTTCTGTTGAAGTCATGGCATTGCACAGCAAAGGGCTATAAGGAGAGAACAAACGATTGTCTTAGGTTAGGTTCCATAGAAACAGGGCAAGGTGGGAATTGTTCAAATTATTTATTGAAGGAGTGCTCTCAGGAGGAGAGTGGGAGAAGCAGGACATTGCAGGGGGAAAATCTAAGCAAGAATGTGGTTTCAGATTGAGCCTAGCTTCAGCTTCATCTCCTAGCGAGGCCTGAATCAGCAATGTACCAGAGTTGGCTTCACGTTGGGACAAAGAGGCCAGGTTTTCATAGCCCTTCTCCCATTAGAGAGCTGTTAGCTGTATACTACCTTGACAAGGGAGCTGAGCATGACTTCCAGGAGAGGTGGCTCTTTATTTAGGTATGTCTTCAGAGAAGGGGGTCAGTTTAGAGCCATTAATAACCCATGCTGACAGCAGTTGAAGAGTTAAGTGCACTGGTGGGTAAAAGGGATCTGAGAGGGCACAGTTCAAGATCAAGGAATGAACCCTGGAGAATCAAAATAGAGGAAAAAGACCTTTAGGGGAACCAAGCAGGAAAAGTCTAAGAAAAATGAAAATAATCAAAAGAGAATGCAATAGTAGTAGCCATAATAGGAGTATCTCAGTATTATAACCAAAACCACAGTACTGAAAATATGGCAGAGTGGAGCAGGTAGAAATAATTCTCTGTAGATAGCTCATTGTCAGATCCTCTGATCATTACTCTAAATAGAATATATATGTTTTTAAGATTACACATATCTTACATTGTTTTGTTTTCTAAAATGACTTGTATAAACTAGGAACAAGGACAGCCACTAACATCTTCTCCTTGGCAAGAAGCCAATCTCAGAGAGCATGGCCCAATAATTAAGCAATCTACCTGGAATGCAAAATATCACACACTGAGGGGAACTTTGCAAAGGCTCCTAGGTCTATTGGTTTCCCTACCTGTTGTCACGTTAGGGTTTTGGGTAGGTATTACAAAACTTCTTCTGGGGGCGCCTGGGTGGCTTAGTCGGTTAAGCATCCGACTTTCGCTTAGGTCATGATCTCGTGGTTCGTGGGTTCGAGCCCCGCGTCGGGCTCTGTGCTGACTGCCAGCTCGGAGCCTGGAGCCTGTTTCAGTCTGTGTCTCNCGCGTCGGGCTCTGTGCTGACTGCCAGCTCGGAGCCTGGAGCCTGTTTCAGTCTGTGTCTCCCTCTCTCTCTGACCCTCCCTTGCTCACGCTGTCTCTCTCTCTCTCCTAGAAATAAATAAAAAAAAAACATAAAAAAAAAACTTCTACATTTATGATGAGATGCTAACCTACCCTATGATAAAATAAAATGGAAACAATAAATAACAAGTAAATAAAATTTGTACTGGCTGAAAATGAAAACTCTGATTCCTAATTTTATTAAACATTGCTTCCTTATTAATATTAATCTGAGCCAGTATTAATTAACCCCTGATTGTTTAAGCAAGTCTTAGGAGTTATGCACATGATTCATGAAATATAGTCAGAAAATGCTTCCAACTCCCATTGCCTTTTAAATATATTTAATGGCACACACTGTATCCTCTGCCTTTGGCTCCAAACTCCAACAGTAAAATGTTTTCCCTGGCATCTGTTGAGTGCACAGTCCTAAGCTACCCTCACACTCTCTTGGCATAACAGTTGTTTACAGCAACCTTTCTCTGATGGGGTGTATTTGTGGATTCTTCAGAGATGTCCAACATTAGAATGGACTCATTGGAGTGGTACCCTGATCCAGCAAATCTGTCTCTTTCAGAGTTTATTATACCCTTCCTGGTCTCTACTACTCTGGTAGTCACTTCTAACTTTTCTTGAGTACCCTCCAGGCTGTCCTACTGGGAAACATTAGGAAGACTCCCTTTCCAACTTCCTTGAGCCAATGGCCCACTCTAGTCTGGGATGATCCTTCTCAGTCCCCACAACCTCCAAAACTACAGTGTGAGCCTAGTGTCCCATTTGGTTCATTTACCAGCAGATATCCAATCAAGCTTTCTGAATAATCTCCTTGAATCCCTCCCCTCTTAACATAAAGTAAAGGGAGACATGCCCCATGGAGAGAGAAATACCCATAGGTTTCTTTCATTCTAATTTAAACTTCCTACAGGGTCATCTGTTTCATGACTCACTTTGATATCTTACAGACATAGTACTGTCGCCATTAAAACCTCCAGTTTAATATCCTTTTCCATTTGAAAACCATTGGGAAATAAGTCCTGTGCCTTATGTAAAAGCCTGAGGAGTTGCACCAGTGAAAACACTAAGATTTTAATAAATGAAAGCAAGGGAGGGAATGGCCAAATCCTGGGGATGAACCCTCGTTCCAAGGAACAGTCACATGGTCCTAAGGAGATCCTTGAAGTCCTAGCAGCCCTATTCATGCAGGAGAAGCTTTGTGGGGAATTAAGGGACATAGGGAACTGGCCTTCTAACTAGAAGGTCTATTTCCAATTCTTTGTCCCTATCCCCCATAATGAGGACTCCTTTTATTTTTTTTTTTCCAAAAAAAACTATTTGTATTGAGTATTGAATTCAATTGGCCATTGAGGGTGGGTTGAGAAGACTGACTCAGGTCACCTAAAACAACTTTTTTAAGCCTCATTAAACTTAATACTTAAGAAGAATCACTTTCTCACTTGAAGTATTCAGGTAATTACTTTAATTCTCTGCCTCTACTACGTATGGAACTATCCTGAGCCAACTAGCAAGAAAGAAATCTGGGATAGAAATACATCTAATCTTAATAAGATTTGGATAATTAGCTTACAGGATAGAGCCAATACGCTTCCCAAAATTAAGTAATTTTTGCATTCAACCACAGCTCATAAGACTTCTCTAGGATTTGAATTTCCTTGTTTTTAAAAACTGTAACAACATACTCAAGCTGCACAGTTTATAAACCAAGAGGCTGAGCTAATGTCTTATGTTTTTTTTTCATTAGTGGAAAAGACTATCTTGGGGCCCCATAAGGATATGAAATTTTTCTTCCAAAGTAATAATTTTATAATATTACACTAGAGCTAAAATATAACACTCAGACATATCACATTACACCAAACTCCATATATGCTTGAAAAGTTTTTCATATTCATCTAAAATAGTTATAAAAACCAATAGCATCACTTTGCATAAAAATTCAGTCCTCCGTAGTCTTTCTTTAGCTAGTTATCACCTTGAAAGAATTAAAGAGAGGAAAAATCTAATCATGGAATCTATAGCAAAAGAAGATCACGAGGATTGTCAAAGATGCCCTTTTTATTTATTAGCAAACTTCAAAGAAATTTTTTGGCCATATCTACCTCACCTGGTCAGACCCTGAACTTTTAAAATGTGATTAATTTCAACTACTTTAAAGTTTCAGATAAAATTAAAAAACAACCTAATTTCAGGCAGATTTTAAATTTTCCTACAAAAGAATTAATGTGCTGTTATACTCAGAAATCAATAAGCAATCAAACTTGTTCCCAGTATTAACTGTCTGGAAATCACCTCGGAAGTATTTACGGGAGGATACTTTCATTGCGGTAGCAGTAATGAATTCCATTTTTCTTCACTATTGTCAAAATTGTAACACAGATATGTAAAACTTTTCTAAAAGACTTTTTTCCCAAATCACCTTTTGCATAATGGCAAGAGTAATGAAAGCAGAGCTCAAGTTTCAAGAAGAAAAATTTTGTAGGGAAAGGGTTAGGCAGGGTGATGAGAGACACTCATGCAAACTAGAAAAGTAAAAGGAAAGAAAAAAGAATGTTTAAATTTTTATTGATGTTCTTATGAGGCTTACTGCTGAAAGATGTTAGGCATTCAGCATTTCAATGACTTTTTTTTACTACAGTAAGAAGAAAGTAGAAAACAGTGACACAGGGGCGCCTGGGTGGCTTAGTCGGTTGGGCGTCCGACTTTCGCTTAGGTCGTGATCTCGCGGTTCGTGGGTTTGAGCCCCGCGTCGGGCTCTGTGCTGACTGCCAGCTCAGAGCCTGGAGCCTGTTTCAGTCTGTGGCTCCCTCTCTCTCTGACCCTCCCCTGCTCACGCTGTCTCTCTCTCTCTCTCTGTCCTAGAAATAAATAAAAAATATTTTAAAAAATTATAAAAAAAAAAAGAAAGAAAGAAAGAAAGAAAACAGTGACACATTCACCTTAACCTGTTGTTAGCCTTCTGAGAGCAGTCTTGGGAAGTTCTACTGCAGTACCATCCAGCTTCATTTTTCTGGCCTCTACACTCACATTGATATTCCAAAAAAGGATATGTACTTAGAATCAGAAACATTTGTTACTTTTAAGTTTCTATATCTTTATGGCAATACATCTCAAATATTATAGTACATAGAATTTATTATGAAAGCTTGAATTATGAATTATGAAACACAGAATCTAGCACATAGATCATCACTGCAATCATCAGTGACTATTCTTAATCAATAGATCTACATTTTAAGAAATGTATAAATTTTTCAAGGCTTGAACAACACTAGAAAAATACTGATCTAGTTTGGAGGCTCACACAAAATTATCAAGAAGCATTGTTATGAAGACTATAATCCATTTTAACCTGTGACATCTTGAAGGAACTGATAGAAGAACCAAAATAAACATACAGAAATAATAGATGATGATGATGATGATGATAGATAGATAGATAGATGATAGATAGATAGATAGATAGATAGATAGATAGATAGAGATCTGATGGAAAGAAATGCAAGGACGAGTGGGAAGTGAGAAAAAGCGGAAGAGAGAAAAAAAGGAGATGAACTTTTTTTTTATAAGGCAGCTAAGATTAAAGAACAATTTTAATTTTTACATTAAGCTGATTGGTTGTTTTAGTAACATATGGTTATGTTTAGTAACACAGATATACTGTCTTTGGCTACTTTAAGTGTTCGTTTATTTATCTTGAGAGAGAGAGAGAGAACACATGCAAGTGCTTGCACAAGCAGGGGAGAGGGAGAGACAGAAAGGGAGAGAGAGAAACCCAAGCAGCCTCCACGCTAAGGATGGAGCCCAGCTTGGGACTCAATCTCAAACCTCAAGATCATGACCTGAGCCAATATCAGGACTTGCATGCTTAACCTACTAACCCACCCAAGCTCCCCTGCCTTTGGCTATTTTAGAGCAGGGTGTATAATCCTTTAGGATCTATCTCTTATGACTTCTCCCTCCATCTCTATCTCACTCCCCCATCATCAGCTTACCTCTCTTTACTTAACTTTCACCTCCTTCTATGATTTCTTTCACTCTTTCAAATTATTTCCTCCTGATAATGTTATCAATTTATTTTATTATATCTTGTTCCTACACCAATCTTAAGCTTTATAGTGTGATTAAATGGACTTCTGTCAATGTAATGGCTACCCCACTCCCTCTGGCTGAAATTTTAGAGCTTTTTTCTTTTACATTAAGCATTGCCTTATCCATCAACTTCTCTTTTAAAAATCTATATGCTTCTGGAAGGGATATATACACTTCTGAAAGATCAGGTCACTACCAGCTGAAAGCCCTTTCTCCCCTGACATGTCAGGAAGCAGCAGTCATAGCTGTGGACATCTAACAGACATAAAAGGGAAGCATCTTGTCCTCTAAAATTTGGAGACCTCTCACAATACATACACAATATATATTGAGTAATTGATTTTCCCCATCTTCAATTAATTGCTTTTGCCCTGCTTTTGATTGCTAGGAACAGCAGAGTTCTACATGAAAGCATTTTCTTAGATTCTTTTTAAGATCTGTAAACTTAGACAGTCTCAAGAAATAATCTGAAGAAAACAGCAATCCATCCTTTAGTGGAATTTAACAATGAATTTAACAATCTTTTGAAAAAAATTGCCTTAAAATACACACACACACACACACACACACACACACACACACATAGGCTAAGGATCTTAGGAGTCACATACCTCGGTATCTCTACCTTCTTCCTTGCCTAAAAATGTTGTACAACCCACCTTAATAAAAGCCCAATCTAGCATTGCACTAGGCAATGATTGTTGATGGGAAGTCTTTCCAAGTATCTACTAAGACTTCATGTTATGACTTAATTTGTTTCCTTTTATTTTGTGCATACTAAAGATGAATAGCTAATCGTGATCCTTTATTTAACACTTTCCCATAAACTGTACTTAAATACAGGGGCTATCCCTGTGTCTGTTTTTTATAATTAATGCAAATCTTCAGCAGAAATCCTACAAAGAATTTTTATTGCTTCTCCTTCCCTATAACCACTCCAACTAGAATCATTATTAAAGCTCATTTTCATACATTGCTTCTATTTTCAGGGAAACTTCTTTAGCATTTAAAAAATATTTTTAATACTTGGGCTTTAGAAACTGCATTTTTCAATATAACTAGAAACAGAAAATGATTAAAGTTTAAATTCATTAGGCACTCAATAAATGTTTATTGAATTCAGCTGAAGTGTCATGAATTTTTCTATTTTTAATCTTCATTATGATTTATTTTCTATTTTCACTCATTATGAGAAAACATTTCCATATTCCAATAGAGTAGTTAGAGTTAATTTTTCCTCCCTTGGGTAATTCTTTATTCCCTGTTATTGTGTGTAATATTTCAAACTAAAGTGTTCTTACTTCAAGTCTCCTGTCTCCTTGTATCTTTTTCTTGCAACAAATAAATGCATTAAACTTATTCTCCTCTTAATAGTAACTCTTACCACCTACTTGACTTACAGGAACATTGTGAAGATTGATGAGGCCATGAACAAAACACTTAAAATTCCTCATTTCTGTTTAAATTTTTTGAAAAAAGACTATATAATGGAATATAGTAGCATTGTATTTGTTCTTCTGTTTTTCTAGACATTCTACAACAATTCCTTAAAGGATCTTTTTTTCCCTTTTGCCCTTATAATAAAAATTATGAGTAAACATCTATTTCATAGAACATGGATCCCTGTTAGTAGGAGTTCATTCATTTCTATTTGTTGCAGAGAATAGGTTTATATTGTCCATTCAAATAACAACTAAATGGGGCATGACCAGACCAACTGATTTCAAATTCAGATATGGCAGTTTAATAGTGTATCTCAGCAGTTGGCCATTTCCTAGCTAGTCCATCAACCAGTAGAGGGAATACTGTCTCTTAAAATCAAGGACTAGAAAACTCTCTTCCTAGGAAATGGGAGATTTTCAGGTATCTTCTTTATTTTCCTCTATGTTGATTCTCCCTTTACACAATTCTACAATCAGTTCCAATAGTTATTTCTCATCGTTTTGCATGTGTGGTATAGTAAGACTACACTTGACATCAGGAAACCTAGGTTCAAACCTTCCTCCATCACTTAGCAACTGAGTAACCTTGAGCAAATGTCTCTAAATCTAAGTTGCCTCCTATGGGATAGGAGAATAATACTTTCCCTCACTTCTCATAAAGTTTTTGAGAGGGGAATTAGAAAATGTAAGTGAAGGCACTGCATACATTTCAAGTTGCTTTATCTGTATATGATATGATGATGCCAGCCTATCCAGCTTTATTGACATTTTATCCCATAATTCTCTTCTTCAATTATCTCATAATTCTCTCATAAGAAATAAGTGGAGGAAAAAGTCATTGGCAAACCAAACTGGGTCTTCCTATTTACCTATCCTTGATCTCCGTGCAGACTTAAACACTGTGATATTACAAAGAGCTTAAAACACCTCTCAATATTTTACATGTTCTTTCCAATGCACCAACCATAAGTCTTTTCTCTGCTGACCTCCGCCCTTAGTCTGCCCTAGTCCTTCCACCAAAAATGGCTTTCCTTTAGCCAAGCCTATAGAAATTCCACGTATTATTCAAAACCAGCCTAAAAGGTACTTCTTCCATTACATATTCCTCAATTTTTCAAATTAAATTTTTGAAATTTACTTTTGGACCTATAGCACCTCTCTTTATATTACATGTACTCCATTCTCCTCCCTGAGATTATGAAGAAATTGAGTTGAAGGAAGGAATTATTTCTAATTCATCGCAGTATCTTAGTACCAAATAGAGGTACTTGAACATGAAATTTGCTGAACAGCTCTCTGTTACTCTTAGTCATCTGTCTCACACAAAAACAATCTGTTTTTACCATACCTGCTACAAAGGACTCTGTAAGGATATAATTTTCTACCACCTATGACTCAGATATAAATGCTTCAGCCCTTTACTCAAAACTTTGTATTGTTATCCATTATCCCCTCTCATCTTTCTTAACTCCTTATATATGACTTACCCCGTGTTCCTCCTTCTTATCGTCCTTAAGAATATTTTCAATTCTAACCTCTATTTTCCTGTATCTTTTGCATCTCATGAAATTTCCTTCTTTATCAATCATTTCAAAATCTAGCTTAAAAGTTTGTTCCTTTAAGAAGCCTTATCTGATTAACTCTTCCATAGAGTTCTTTATCAACTCTAAGCTCTCAGACCCCAGGACAGTATCCTTATGAAATGAAGGAGAATGTATGACTCCACACTACAACTGCGTTAGGATATACTGCCTAAAAGCAAAACTGCCTTAAGACAATTTATCCGTACCCTTCAGGGTTTGTTTGCAAAGCATAAAACTAACAACAGCAGAGAGGGTTTTTTTTAACAGTATATATTCACAAACATTTTTCATCCTTAGATTTTTGTGTGTGTGAATAGTGTTTCTTGATGCAGAGATTTTTGCACTATGCCAAGGTTTACAATATGAAGACAAATGTATAAGCAATTCCTGCTTATTTATCAGAATGTCTTTCTGGAAATAATTTTATAAATTAGATTGCCAGAAAGTGAACCAAAATTGCTCTGTGAAATAATACCACACCAGTAATGAACTCTGACAAGAAAAACCCAGAATCAAATTACTCACAGATATGAGTAATAGTAGATAGTATTAGATAGTAGATAGTAATAGATAATAGTATTTTAAGACATATTTAAAAATATAAGGTTATTTAATAATTCAAAACAACAGTTTTGATTTTAACAATAAAGTATAACTCAGATTCTATAAAAATATTTAAAAGACCTAGGTCATGTGCTAAGTTTCACAGATTCTGAAGGACATGGAAATACTTGTTTAACTCAAATCTACCAGGCTGTGTGTAATAAAAAGTTAACAGTTATTTTCCTAGAAATTTGTAAGGCATCACCCCATCCTAGGATGATGACTACGCCTTGGGTTTGGGAGTACACTTCCCTTATTCCCACTTCCCTTACACGGAGTGGCAAAGGCCTTTGATATGGGCTCTGATTTGTGACCTACAATCTATAGATGCTAAAACTGAAAAGCAAGTATACGTAACCAAAGACTGCTGGTAAATTGGAAAGAACACAGACTTAAGAATAAGTCCACTTGGTTGTACATTGCACCTGCTAGCTGTGCAAATGTAGGTTAGTTATTTAAACTCTAACCTTCAGTTTCTATAGCTGTAAATTGAGGACAATTATACTCCATAAAAACTAAGTGGTTCTTCAAGATCAAGTAAAATAAAGTACATGACGGGTTCAAGATGTACCAAGTATACAGTAAATACCAATAAGCAGTTACCATTATTATATCATTATCATCATCATTCTACAGGGCACATTCACTCACTTACACATGGTAAATAGCCTAACACATATTATCCATCCCTACCTCACACCAAGGAGAACAATTAGTATCTCTCCTCGGTGTTAGGGATATAATTTAATAAACCCAGACTGACCTCAACAAAGGGCCTTGTGAGCTACCTAAAAACAGAAAGAATGATGGCTTTCATCAATCCTGACAGACATATATCATATGAATTCATATAAAATCTCCTTTAGTGACTGAGGAGTGATTTAATCTGTGTTGTCACTCATCACCAAACATATTTAAAGTTAAATATCATGAGTGAAATTTGTTTATGTCCTAATGTGCAATTAACTATTTCTGCATGGGAAAATTTCCAAACTACAATAGTCTCTCAGATGCTCTAAGAATTTGGAACTTGGAGCACGTGGGCTTTCATTTGTTCAGGTGCTGGAGCAAAGGCAAAACTGAGTCCAGGTTTAGACATATTGGACTTTGCCTACGGCTGACCATATAGAGTAGCTGTCTCTTCAATACGGAGTCTTAAATTCCTTAATTTTAATAGAAATATGAGAACTCTATACTCCATTTAGTAGAAACTAAGACATGGGAATCTTTCCTTCATCACTAACATGAAATAATTCCACATAAGGATTTTACCAGACGTTACCACGACCAGCCTTTGTGGAGCATGGCCTACAGCAGGTGCAATTCCTCTGTTCTTTTGCTCCTCTGTGTGTTGTCCAAGGGTCAATTCAGACTATACCATCTGGGCCTGCTATAAAATCACTTTTGTTAAACTACATTCTAGTTTGATTATCTATTCTGCATTGAAAAATGCTATTATAAACCATAAGAAAATACCATTATCCACTTTTTCACTTTACATCTCCTTTGTTATAGCCATAGGAGAGATTTTCCCTAGACAGTTATTTTTAGCTATTTTTTTTATCATATATGGACAATGTGAATCATTCTATTTGTCCTAATTTCCCCTGTTTTGACTCATTAGGAAACTTAGAATTTAGCAGGCATAACTTTAGAGCCACAGCTCTATCATCTAACATATAAACATGTCTATGTCTTTCCTGTCTTTGTCAACACCAAATCTTTGACACTAAGTCCTTCCTAAACTCTACTATCTTTCTTCCCTTCACTGCTATGCTTCTTGAAAGAAAAATCTACCTTATCTGTCATTTCTGTCAAAGAAAACTTGTAGCAGCAATTAAGCAGTGAAGGAATACTTTTTTAAGACTATTGCAACTGGGATCAAGGCCATTGCAATAGGGCAAAGAATATAAACTCCAGTGAAATAAAAGGCAGAGTATTTTTTAAAGTTATTTATTTTTGAGAGAGATTGAGTGAGTGGAGGAGAGACAGAGAAAGAGAAGGAGAGAGAGAATCCCATGCTCAGCGCTGACGTAGGCACAGGGCTTTAACACACAAAACGGAGATCATAACCTGGGCCAAAAAAGAGTCAAACACTCAACCAATGGAGCCACCCAGGCACCTCAAAAGGCAGGGGATTTTTAATCATTGGAGTAGTACTGGAGGACACTGGGGACAAGGAAGGATGGTCAATCTGATCAAGCCATCCATGTTTACTAGTTGGGACTAATGAATGTTAGTCTCCTCTCCTCCCATGAAGACCAGGAAATAGAAACCTATCTTTCTCTATTTTTTTTTTTTAGTATTTATTCATTTTTGAGAGACATAGCATGAGTGGGGGGAGGGGAAGAGAGAGAGAGGGAGACACAGAATCTGAAGCAGGCTCTAGTCTCTGAGCTGCCAGCACAGAACCCAATGCAGGGCTTGAACTCACAGACCATGAGATCATGACCTGAGCTGAAGTTGGACGTTTAGCAAACTGAACCTCCCAGGTGCCTCAGAGACCTATCTTCCATGATTATATTGGAAAGGAATGACTCCTAAGTCCTTGAAAGAGATATTCCTGAGAGTTTACAAAACTCTCAAGAGGCTGGGAGACTTACATCTAGAATAAGCAGAGAAATCTTTTGTAAATATGACAAAATTGTGGCCAGGGGAAGAAGCCTGTCCAAAATTTAGTCAAGCTGAGGATAACATTAAGGGTATCTTGGTCATTTCTTTATAAACCATTTCTTCTTTATCCAAGCAATTTGATCTCTTTCCTCATACACTAAATGAACCTACTTAAACTAAAATCTCCTCACATGCTAAATCTAATGTAACAATATTTATTTCCCTTGGTTTGTTTGTTGCTATGGACTAATATATCTTTGATATGTTCTCCTCCTCTTAGATTACTTTACAATATGCTTTCCTGATCTTTCATCCCTTCAGATATTGCTTGAGGCAATATGTTTACTTTTTCAAAACTTGTTCCAAGTCAGGGCACCTGGGTGGCTCAGCTGGTTGAGCTTCCAGCTTCAGCTCAGGTCATGATCTTGCGGTTCCATTTGTGAGTTCAAGCTTCACATCGGGCTTGCTGCTGTAAGCACAGAGCCCACAGATCCTCTGTCCCTGCTGTCTGCTCTTTTCCAACTTGTGCTCTCTCAAAAATAAATAAACATCTAAAAAACAAAAAACTTGTTCCAACTCTTCTACTCTTTCCTCTCTTCTCTTTTTCTCTTATCTGTATATATTGTTGCACTCAGTTATAAAAAAAAAATCTTTTACCACCCCAAGGCAAACACCACAACTTTTCAGAGAAGAAAACATTTTATGTTTTCCAGACACTGAAAGAATACAGCAATGCATTAAGTGAGCTACAAACTAGTGAAGCAAAAGCAATCATTCTGTGCATTCTGTGACACTGTAAAAAATGCAATTCTTCATCAAAATCAAAAGTAACACAAAAGAAGAATTCTGCTCTTTTAACAAAATCTACGACTATCACAGCAGTTTAGTTCTTTGTTGGCATGACCACCATCACCATTTCAGTGGCATTGTGCCTCCATTGCCTAGATGATCTCCCTTATTTCTCATCTCCATTTGAAAGTCCTTTAAGCATTTATGACTCAACAAACCCCAAACCCAGTTTATTTTACTCCAAAACTGCTAATTCCCCTATGACTTTCCATCTTATAAATGACAACTCCATCCACACAGTATTCATAGACCTTTCCCTCTGTCACCTTCTATCCAACTAATCACCTAGTCCCATCTTTTCTCTCTCTCCCTAATAGTCAATAGTTGACATCATTCTACCCCTGTCAATGATTTGCTTTGAATCTCATTTCTTATCTGGATTGTTTCAGTAGCCATCCAATCAGTGTCTCTACATTCCAAATCCTCTGACTGAAATACATTCTTCACAACGCTATCAGAGAAATTCTTTCTAAGCTGCACATTGAATCATTGTTCAGCTTCCTGCTTCCAATCCTTCAACAGATATCCACTACTTTCAAGATAAATCAAAATTCTTTTTGATGGCAAATAAAGTCTTTCACAATTCTCTGCCTGCCTTTCTAGCAGCAACATTTCTCACCATTCTAACCCTCAACATCTATGCCTGGACTTAGATATTTGAAGATGTGATGTGTCTGCTATCATCTGCTAGCTTTCCTCACATGTTGTCCCTTCCTGCTGGAGAGCCAGTCACCCATTATACCACCTCATTTGCCTAGCATACCTTTATGCCTACCCAATCCTTTTACCTAAGACTTAGCTCCTCATCAAGAAATCCTTCCCTATTCTGTCCCTAAATTGACCTGGTAACCTCTCCTCTGTGAGCCCATGGTGACCTACACTACAGAAATACACTGACCTCCTTCATAGTTCTCACCATATAATTTATGTCTCATTCTTGCACTTCAGTAAGAACACTTTGAAAGTAGTAACTGATCTCTTATCTCTATATTCCCAGTACAAGGGTACCAAGTTCAAGTAGTCAAATCTATGCTCCCTTAAGGTACCACTGAAGAGCTATGAGAACCAAATTACATCGTATACATACGATGTATGTATCATTTAGTAATCATTTAGTAATCGGGGTTACATAAAGACAAAGAGTAATTGTCATATATTTCAGTGTAAGCCCCCACTCAGAAACATAGGAAGATGTAACCTATTAGACAGCCTAGGATTTGTAACATTCAAACATATAATTTGATCTTGTAAGTTTAAATTAAAAGTGGGGGGGGAGTCATAGAAAATCATATGATCTGCAATAGGCACACTATGTTACTCAAACTTTCTACACCAATTTCTATGTTAGTTTACAGTTCCTGAAGGTAAGTGATATCCCACAGTGTCTCAACGCCTCACAGGAACAATTTTCTCAAGATCTCCAATTAGTCGTGGGTCCTAAAAGACTGAAGCTCCTGCCCTATGCTCCATACTCAGATAAGCAACAGAGAAACACCTGATTATACCACGTGGATCTGCCAATTTCTTCTTCAAGCCAATGTCTCTCTGTTGTAAAGGAAGAATATAGTATTTTCATACCCATAATCTCAGCAGAGATGATAGTCATTCTCTACACCTCCTAATCTTAACATTATTTATTCCCATGCCTATACTGGATACCTCCTAAATTAAGTTCTTCACTATTTGTGGATATGTACTCCCTAAAAAGAATTCTTAGGTTATTTGATTCACTAAGACAGGTTCTGAAATTTTCACAGACATGAGAATCACCTGGAGCTACTTGTTAAAATAAAAAGTTTGCTGAGCCTCATCTCTGATAATTCTGTATTTTTGTAAGTGTTCAATATAATTCAAATGGATCTGATCCTTGAGCTAGTATCTAAAAGCCACTACTAAGGAAAGGATTATATCCTGACTGCCTTTCCATTTTAACACTGATGTTGTTATATATTTCTTTTTTTTTTTTTTTTCATTTCTTTCTTGCTGGTGAGAAACAAATAAACCTTAGGAAAATTTTGTGATTTGGGATACAAAGCATAATTTTTTGAGTAGGAAAACTACAATAAATAACTCTTCATGTGGTGAAACACATTTTTCTCTGAAATGTTCCTATACTGTAACAACTACGGGACACTGACCAAGGTATAAAAGACAGCCAACTCAAAAAAAGTTTGAGTGACAACTCTTTACTGCTTTACTGCTCTTTCTTGTTGATTATATATATTGGAAAACATCCTGAAAAATGCAAAGAATTATGCAACATAAGGTATTATTCTTACTATCTTAATATTTTGATGCTTAATGTAGTCCTTTTGTCTGTGGCAGGATTCAATGAGCCTTGCTATTTCTTAAAAAGGCTACATGAAATGATGCTTAAAGGATTAGATGTTTCAAAGAGGACCGGTTCACATGTGACCAGTAAGGTTTTCAACAATATTGCTTATGCTCTTTTATAGTTGTGGACTACTGTGATATGGTTTATTTCTTTTCAACTTAATCTAGAGGGGCTATCTGCCCATTAATAAACCTTTTTTGTGAATGTCTTAAAACTATTCAAGCCATTCAATAGCTACTAGGACTGATAGGCCAGAATAATTTTAATAATCTTAAGTATAAAACTGCACAAGGAAATAATAATCATAGTTTATGTGGGAGATAGAAGAGGATGATGCTCTTGAAAAATGGAAAGGATTTTGTTCTGACAAGTAATGGGCAAATTTTATCATTATTTAAATAGTAGGACCAAGGTTTTTTTAGAGTCACAAATACTACTCTGAGTTCTAGTAGCATTTTAGATTTATAAGGGATGCTGTATAACACTTACATAAACTAGGATAATTCTTCCAAAGTGATTGTGCCCAATAGTCAATGGCAGTATAAAAATATATTCCTCGTAGTTAAGAAGTAAGATTACACTCTTTTGTAAAGGGAACCAACATGACCCAAATTTAATTCAATGTCTGAGACAGCAAGACACTCTATCAATGAACAAAAAAAAAAATCATGAACCAAAATTATGTAGTCCTTGGCATTGGGCTGAAGCAAATTTTCTGGTTTGCCACATGGACTTTCATTTTAGTCACAAAAACATTTCTTGTTTTCCTTTATCATATCAGGCTACTAGAAGCCTAAGCACCTGTTGAGTCCCCACAGGTCATTGGAAATATTTTCCAGAGGCTGTTCACATGTTCTATGACAATCCGAGAGTCCTATGTATACTACCTTCCATGACATCATACAGCTAGGAATAATGGAAAACTATGGCACCTAAAGAGCTAGCTTTACATTCTGACTAATTATTAAGTACTAGCCGTGTGATTAGGATCAGGTTACTTATATTTTAAGGTAAATATATTTTTTAAAACCATAACCATAGTTTAAGTGAGGAATGGGATAGGATAAACACTGGTCTTTGGAAAAGGAAAACTGGTCTGACAAATCATATGTTGCATAATAATAGGCAAATTCTACCACTATGTACACAGAAGGACTTTAAATTTAAGTTTAAGTTTTAAAAAATGTAAAACATAATATGCAACATAAAAGGTCAAATAATTGTGCTTGTGCCTTTATGATGTTACTGCTTATATTATAAACTAATGTGAGTATTTAAGGAAATAATTTATGTGAAACCATCTGAAATAGTAGTGGATCCTCAATAATGTACACACATATATGTCAAACATGCTCTATAAGTTTTTACTGCTCAAATAGGTGTTATAAAGAACTTGGCTTTACCCAAAGAGAAGTCTGGCTTTTGCCCTCAACTTTTGAGATGCAATCTATGTCCTATCTGATAGGAATGCCTCTGTTTAAAGCAGTGACTGGCCATTCCAGATGGGTGAAACTTCTCACACCCAACAGCTTTAGAGTGGGGACTGGCTATGCCAAAAAGACCAAGGTGTGATTTAGGGTTGGGGTTGGCCATTCCAGAGAGGCTAATCATGTTTTAGGGTGTGAGATTTGGGTCACATGACATCTACAACCTAGAATTTGATTTCAAACACAAGGGCAATCAATCAATCAATCAAAACTATGTAATGGAGCCCCCAATAAAAATTCTGAACACTGAGTCTAGGGTGAGCTTCCCTGGTTGGCAATACTCTGTGCATACTGTCACAAATCAATTCTACAAGGGTATATACTGATGATAAAGGGTGCTTCACATTTGGAACTCACTCAGACTCCATCTTATGAGTCTCTTCCTTTGGCTGTATACTTTCCTAGGAATAAGCCATGGCAGAGAGTATACTGTCAGTGAGTTCTATGACCCTTCTAGTGTATTGTCAAAACCAGATAGCATTGACCCCCAGAGAAGATGTGGATCTGTTTCCCCCGCTGGTGCTTGAGGAGCCAACTAGGGGTTCAGCACACCCTCGGTATCATATGATGGTCCCCTCTGTATCTGTCCTCCCAACCCTCCTTGTATGAACAAAGACTGATCAATTTTCAGAGGAAAAAACTTTGCTCTCCTTGTGTTAGCCAGAGGTATTAGGACACTGTGATTTCTGAGTGATTTCCTACAGTGCGGGTTCCTCCTGCCAGGTTGGGAGGTAATAACCTCTATCCCAGGAATTCTCAATACATTTATTACTTACATTGAAAGAAAAAAACAAACTAGGTGGCATTGGGCCCCCTTCCAAACTTGCAATTGGTGTCAGAAATGAGAGAGGTCTCGAGGACTGTGACTTTAATCTTTGGAGTTTGTTAACTCTTGAGTAAAATGATATTGTATCATTTAAGTTCATATAAATGACAATTTCTGACTCAGAATTTGCCATTTGTGGTAAAACCTTCAAAAAATAAAAATCAAATCACCGAACCCTTTTTAAACATTACTATTCTACCAATCATACATCCTTATGCAAAGAAGTTACCTAACTTTAAAAATACCTCCAACTACTTAATGGATGTTTGGCTGGAGATAGATATGATTCTCTAATTTTGTCTGAAAGCCTTACCCATAAGATCTACCAATATTTAAGGTTTTTCCATACTGAAAAGGGTTACACTATCATTGTGGTTTGGTTTTCCATAAAATTATGATGAATTTTTCCAAACTGCAATATCCAAGCCAGAGTCCTGTGACACCTGACAGATTTAGGAAACCTGGCATATTTAGGAAACTTTGGCCAAGAGGGTATCTAAAAACTTAGGATTTGTGATCATGGTTTAAAGAGAGAAAGCATTCTTTCATGAGGATGACATAACAAAAAAAAAAGTTCTTAAAAGCTAAATTCAGTCTATCATGCCCCACCAGAGCAGGGACTATTATGTTTTTGGTTACAAGAAAGTTGAAGTCTGACAGAACACCTTGGGAGGACGTGCTTGACCTCTTCTCTGTGAAGCCATTGTCCCTAAAACTGTTAAAGATGCACTTTGTAGAAAGAAATATCATTAGTAACTTTCCCTTTCCATGGATATTGTAGAGGGATTTTCTCAGCCATTGCTTTTGATACCACATCCAGAATTTTGAACATTGATATAATGGTCAACAGAGACACTGAAGAATGGCAAGCCAGGACCCATGACATGACCCATCCTCTGCCACAGCTGAAGGCCTCCAAAATTAGAATTCCCAAGTTACTGCCTTATACGTGAGTACAAGAGCTCAGCCCTGAAGTGCACTTCTGGTAGTATTTCTGACTAAAGCACTTCAGATACAGATCAGCACTGATGAGTATCTAGATAGCTCACTTGTGTCAGGCTTCCCATCATCTGATTAAGATCCCATAAGTGAATCATACCTTAAGCAATGGGCAGGCTAAATGTTGGCATCCACAGAAAACAAACTAATTATCCAGAAGCCACTGTTTCATAAAGCTGTAAGAAAAGCCTGCATACGGGTTAGTACTCATTCTAAAACAACCACTGTTGGTCTCCAGCATGTGGTTAATTGCAGGCTCATACAATCTCAGTTTAGAAAGGATTTGAACCATCATTTAGCTCAAGTATTCTGGAGGCTCAAATATTCACTCAACTATCCCAAATCAGCTACATGATAAAATCCTGTGGAGTTTGAAAAAAATACACATTCTCCAAAAGCAAAGGAATCAAGAGCAAAAATAAACGATTGGAACCTCATCAAGAGTAAAAGCTTCTGCACAGCAAAGGAAACAACCCACAAAACTAATAGGCAACCAACGGAATGGGAAAAGATAGTGGCAAATGACATATCAGATAAAGGGTTAATATCCAGAATCTATAAGGAACTCACCAAACTACACGCCCGAAAAACAAACAACCCAGTGAAGAAATGGGCAGAAGACATGAACAGACACTTCTCCAAAGAGGACATCCAGATGGCCAACAGACACATGAAACGATGCTCAGCATCCCTCCTCATCAGGGAAATACAAATCAAAACCACACTGAGATACCACCTCACGCCAGTCAGAGTGGCTAAAATGAGCAAATCAGAGAACTCTAGATGCTGGCGAGGATGTGGAGAAACGGGCACCCTCCTACACTGTTGGTGGGAATGTAAACTGGTACAGCCCCTCTGGAAAACAGTGTGGAGGTTCCTCAGGAAACTAACAATAGAACTCCCTTATGACCCAGCAATAGCACTGCTAGGAATTTACCCAAGGGATACAGAAATGCTGAGGCATAGGAGCACATGGACCCCAATGTTCATAGCAGCACTCTCAACAATAGCTAAAACATGGAAAGAGCCTAAGTGTCCATCAACAGACGAATGGATCAGGAAAATGTGGTTTATCTATACCATGGAATACTACATGGCAATGAGAAACAACGAAATCTGGCCATGTGTAGCAACATGGATGGACCTTGAGGGTGTTATGCTGAGTGAAATAAGTCAGGCAGAGAAGGACAAATATCATATGTTTGCATGTATAGGAGGATTAGGAGGAACTTGACGGAGGACCAAGGGGGAGAAGAAGGGGGGAAATGGTGGGGGAAAGGGAGAGAGGCAAACCATGAGAGACTCTTGAATGCTGAGAAACAAACTGAGGACTGATGGATGTGGGGGGGAGGGGGGATGGGCATGGAGGAGGGCACTTGTGGGGAAGAGCACTGGGTGTTATGTGGAAACTAATTTGACAATAAACTATTTGTAAAAAAATAAAGTATAAAGCAAAAAATAAATAAAAAAAGAAAAAAGAAAAAAAGACACATTCTTTGGCTTCCCCTCAGCCCTGCTGTATTAAAATCCCTAGGGGATGATCAAAATCTCTACAGTAAGGTTGTACTCTCTTTGAACAGCTTATTTAAATTATTAAATTATCATAAAAACTTCCAATCATTGATTCTAGTTCAGTTATCTGAGGCCTATACTTCTGGAAGTCCTCCTCTCTTAGCTAAATGTCTCTAATCTTTGCACTGTCTAATATGTGACATAATATTGACCCAAGTCCCTAACTTCTGTTTGGTAAACTTTAAATATATCTGGTTAATATATCACAACCCAGAAGAAATGCATCCTTCTAGTGCAGAGTGGAACAGGGCAGGTACTTCTCTCACATTCTAGGTACCATTTCTATTATTGCAACCTAGCTGTTCCCATTTATGCCTCACATTCTTACCTTAGCTAGATCTCAGTCCCTCTTTGCACTCATGTTACACTTCCTAGTCAACTCCCTCTTCCATTCCCCCACACATACTAGTCAAAATTTTAACATTGTATTATATCCACCTTTTGATCCCCTTACTCTTAGCTGATAACATGCTCATAACCCATGGAGAAAATGCATTGTGTCTCCAACCCACAAAATTAACATCTTACATAACACATACTATCAGATTAATCAAATCAAAACCACACATATCAAAGACCTTACGTATTTTAACTTTTAGTAACAATATCAAGCACATGAGCAATTTAAAGGCACGAAGAGGGAGAATTCTGGGATACCCTGTATGGCTCCGTAGGCCTTTCCTTTCCATATTGGACAGGAGCCATCTGACCCAGAATAGATGAGGTTTCCTAGTGAGGTTTGTGGCTCACCTTACATAATCAGGAGGGTTCAATTATGAAACATCTTTATTTTATACCCAGGTAATTATGGAACTTCTGTGACATTTCATATGACCTACATCTCATAAATCCAAAAATCCAAGATGCATTCCCATAAGCAATTATAAGCCAGAGACAGCTTACAAAGAACAGTCCATAGATATTGATTTTCCTCCTAATAAATATCACCCAAAGAACAGGTTTCCATGTTTACAAAGAATGAGAACAGGTCACCTGCCTTCTTTTCTTTCCCTCAGAAACATTACCCTAGTAATCAAGGAAGAAATGAATTACAGGCCTGCTGCTTTAGCTCTTTTCTCCCACGCATCTACACTTATACCTTACTTATTTCTGTCTTAAAGAAAGAAGTCCTGCTTTACATTAATCAGGTGCTCTGCATGTTGTTCTCTCAGCCACTCTTTTTCAGCTGTCTGTTGTAGCTTTATTATTATTATGCCTTTTTCTTTTTATATGATGTCTAATAGAGCTTTAATATATTCCTATCTATCAGCATCTTCCCCTTACCATATAAAAATATTCACTCCCATTTAAAAACTATTCCTCAATAATGTATTATCCCAGAGATCCCAAATATTCTCTCCTTTACTACAAATAAAATTCTTGATGTTTCCTTAGACCTAGTGTGACTTAACAGTCACATGAGGCATTTGGGTGTTCCCTGAGCTATAGAAGACATTTTTATTGCCTACTGAATATCTCCATCTGGGTGTACCAAAGGCATCTAAAACTCAGAATATCCAAACCTAAAATTGTCATCTCTAATTTCTCTTCTCCAACATATGTTTCTGTGTCAATTTTCTCCTTTTAGTGAATGGAATACATATATACCTACATGTCCAAACTTTGAAATCATGTGAAATATTCCTTTTACCATTGAGATTGCTATCCAGTCAGTGAGTACTATTATTTGTGTGTCTTCATAATAAATCTGAAATCCATTTCCCTTTCACCCCAAATAACAGTGCATTAATTCAAGACGTTATCAGGTGGTTTCAATAACTCAACACCTAAATCAAATCATATCCAGCCTGCACTTCTTATTTTCTTGTCATCAAAAGAAATCTCATCAAAACCTAAAATCAGGATATACTAAGTATAACATGTTTTTCTAATCTGCTAATTCAGAAACCTCATCAGTAAAAGAAATGAGCTCATAATATGGTAATATGATTTATTCTGTGACATTACTTGATTGTGACATACTACATGATTTCTTTCAGTCTTTGTTGTTTTGTTTTTGTTTTTATCTCTATGCCAGTTCTTACCATAGCCATAAAGCCTTTCTAATCATCAATTCCCATGGTGACATTTTAAAACAAGCTTTAAAGGGAAAATATCAAGATTTGTTTGAAATTCCAAATACATAATTTGGGTTGGCCCATATGCATGCAAATTGCAAATATCTCTCTAGCAAAACCAAAAGTAACTATTTCTCATCACACAGAAATTATGTTGTCCATTTAATTTTGGAGTCTAGTTTTCAAAATTCTCTTAACAGTTCCTGAATAGTTGGGAGCTTGGTCAAACCCAAGATATGTTCTTTTACTGAAATAGTAAAATATGTTCATTAAGAACAATGTGGTAAATAGAAAATAAAAAGTAAAAAATGACACTCATAATCTCAAACTCAAAGATAACCATTATACCAGTCAAGTTTCTCCAGAGAAACAGAATCAATAGGAGATATTTATATAATACTTATTTATTTATTTACTTAGTAATTTTTATCATAAATATATATCGATACATATATAATGTATGTATATGTATATAATTTTAAGGAATTACCTTCCACAACTGTAGGAATTGCCAAATCCAAAATCCATACAGTAGGCTAGGAGTCTGGAAACTCAGACAAGCATTGATGTTTTTCAGTCTTAAGACAGAATTTCCTCACCAGTAAACCTCTACTGTTGCTCATAAGCCCTTCAACTGATTGGATGAAGCTCACCTACATTATCAAGGGTAATCTTTACATAAAGTCACCTTATAGCTATTATCCACATCTTGAAAATAATAACACAGAAACAGTCAAATACTTAAATATAGGTACTTAGTTAAATAACCCAGTTGTTTATAACTGGGTACTATAGCCTAATCAAATTAACAATCATATTAGCCATCACAGCCATAAAACAATTCCTTTAGTCTTTTTTTCCTAGGCATAAGCAGGAATGCACATGTGAGTCCTGTGATAAAACCTAACGAAAAGAAAAGCATCTCAAAAGAAATTTCTTGTGTCAAATTAATGAGTCATGCCAATAACCAAGAGTTTATATTAGATTTTTTAAATTTCACTTATATGCTATTATAAAAAGAGACACCAACACCTTCACGTTCTCAGAGATATATTTTGTTTGCCAGTTCAGTTATGTGTAGTTCGCTTCATAAGAACTCTTGGGATAATCTAGGAATTATATCTGGTTGATGGTCTTAGAAGTATCTCTTATGACCTAAAGAGTAACTTCAAATTCTCCTTTCAAAACTCATTCTTGGAGTTCTGCTGAAGGAGATAAAAATTTCTACCCAACCTCCTTCTCCCATTTAGCTACATGACAATCTAAAATAATGGAGCACATTTTGATTTATAATATCAAAATATGCTCAAAACAAAGGATTTTTCCCACTTCTCCATCTTATCTCTGATTTTTGTCTTTCATCACAGTTTCTACTCATTTTCATTAGCTTTCAAACATGCTTTTTATTTTTACCTATCTTACATAAGCAAATAAACAGACCTCCTCTTCAGACTTTCTCTTTAAGCTACTACTCCATTTCTTGGCTTTCCTTGACAGCAAGTACTATATTCAATTAGTCTCTGTCTCATTCTCTCTAATATGTTCTTTTTTTATTTTTATTTTTTAAAATTTTTATTTGAGAGTGAGCGAGCAAGAGAGAGTGAGAGTGATTGAGTAAGCGTGAAAACAGGGGAGAGGGGCAGAAGGAGAGAATTCTCAAGGACTCTCCATGCAGATGTGAGGCTCAACATGGGGCTTGATGTGGTGTTCCATGTGGAGCTGGACACAGAGCTCAATCCCAGGACCCTGGAATCGTGACCTGAGCAGAAATTAAGAGTCAGATGCTAAACAGCTGAGCCACCCCAGTGTCTCATCTCAAATCTGTTCTAAACAGGTTTTCACTCCTATAGCTCCACTGAAACTGCTCTTGTAAAGAGCAGTAATCACTGACAAATCAAATATATAACACCCATTCTCATTTAGTTCAAGAACACAATTTAACACAGTTGATACTGATGGAAACTAAAACAACATTCCAACTCTTTCAAAATTATAGCACGTTTACATTGGAAAGATGTCTATCAGTCATACAAGTGGATATTTTTAGTAAGATCTGAGAAGTCTGACTGGGGAGATATAAGCCATCAGATGATATAGGTGGGATTTGAGCCACAAGATTAAATGAGCTTACCAAGGAAATGAATGTAGAGAGAGGAAAGAAACAGAAAAGAGATACAGGAACAGAACTCTGGGGTTCTTCAGCATTAAGAGGCAGAGAGATGGGGAGAAATCAGCGAAGAAGATTGAGAATAATTAGCCAATAAGATAGGAGGAAAGCATTCCAGAAGCAAAGAAGGATGATATTTCAAGGAAGGAAGAATATCATATGCAAAGATCAACTGTGTTAAATTGTGTTCTTGAACTAAATGAGAATGGGTGTTATATATTTGATTTGTCAGTGATTACTGCTCTTTACAAGAGCAGTTTCAGTGGAGCTATAGGAGTGAAAACCTGTTTAGAACAGATTTGAGATGAGACACTGGGGTGGCTCAGCTGTTTAGCATCTGACTCTTAATTTCTGCTCAGGTCACGATTCCAGGGTCCTGGGATTGAGCTCTGTGTCCAGCTCCACATGGAACACCACATCAAGCCCCATGTTGAGCCTCACATCTGCATGGAGAGTCCTTGAGAATTCTCTCCTTCTGCCCCTCTCCCCTGTTTTCACGCTTACTCAATCACTCTCTCTCTCTCTTGCTTGCTCACTCTCAAATAAAAATTTTAAAAAATTAAAATAAAAAAAGAACATATTAGAGAGAATGAGACAGAGACTAATTGAATATAGTACTTGCTGTCAAGGAAAGCCAAGAAATGGAGTAGTAGCTTAAAGAGAAAGTCTGAAGAGGAGGTCTGTTTATTTGCTTATGTAAGATAGGTAAAAATAAAAAGCATGTTTGAAAGCTAATGAAAATGAGTAGAAACTATGATGAAATTCGGTGAAACACTGATGATGCAGGAGGAAAGGGAGAGATTTACTAGATAAGTATCACTGGTAGGCAAGAAGGGATAGAATCCGGCACCAAAGGATTGGTCTTTGTTAGGACCAAGAATTTATTCACAGTAACAGTAAAAGACATAAAATCCACAGGGACAGAAGCTTGTCAGTGAGTAGATATAGGAGGTGATGAGAACTAGATTCAAGGAAGTATTCATAGAGAAGATGCTGACTGAATAATGACTTGACAAATAAATAGGATCTCATCAGTTAGAGACAGTTAATGAAGATAATCAGCATTACAAATGTGGAAAAAGAGACTTCCAGTCCTAGCAAGATTTCATATACTCATTTCTCCCTGTTCTACCCTGCTAACTATAACTATAAACTCTGGAAATGATTCAATAGGCAACAAAAAGAGAAATATGAAAAGTGTTAAGGAAACTGGTTAAAGACAGCAGGAGTAGAGGTCCAGCCTATTGGCAAGGCCTCTTGCAACACTTGACCCAACCAAAGACTGTGACACAGGCCCACTGTTCCCCAATTCCCAACATAGCAACAGAAGACAGCCCAGGTAGGATCTTTCCTCCCTGGTTCAGAAGGGAGCCCTGCCATCAAAACCAGGCAAACCCAGCAGACACTTGAAAGAGAAAGTGATCAGAAGCTCCACTAATAATGTGGAGCCAGGGAAGTTCTCTCCTTTTAGCCAAATCTGAGATCCCTCATATTTCTCTACCTAGAGACACTAGTGGCACCAGCAAGGGGAAATCCCATCACAATAATGCCTACCTTGGAAGCCTGCTTGTCCCCATGGGCCTGAGATGCTCTATCCTCCAAAAAGAGACACAGGGTGACAGGGGCACCAGCAAGGAAGATTTTGCCTATCAGGGAAGCTTCTTGTTCTTGGTGAGATTGCAGCTCCCTTCCTCCACCCCAGAGGTACCAGGCAGCCTGGCCAGAGGAAGCTCCTCTTGCCCCCTTCAGGTGGTTTCACCAGGAACCAGTGGAAGTTCTGCGGTAACAAGCAGACCAAAATAACACCAAAGTCTTTGAAAATTAAGTTTTCATTGGAACCACAGCCCATAAAGGTAGGCCATGACCTGTATACTAAACCAAAGCAGGATAACTACCAGCTAAAAGAGAAACTTTAAATATGACCCAAACTCTCTTGAGAACAAATGACTAAAACACAATGAACACATAAGAGGCAGTTGTAGCATAACAATCATTGCCAGGTAAGAACTTAAATAGGAAAAGAATTGTCACAAGAAAGGAAGTATGCAAATAATACAAGTAATGATGATGAGAGAAGGAACAAGCATTTTTGCTGATTGTGTACTAGGGACCATTGAAAGAACTTAATATGCATTAGCTATTTTGTTACAACAATCCTATTGGTTAGGTGTTATGCTTATTATTCTTATTTTTCAGATGAGTAAATGAGGCACAGAGAAGTTAATTAACCCAAACTAGCTAATCAGCTGATAAGTTAGGGAGTAAGGATTTTCTAACTGGAGGTCATTTTGTACCACTCCCCTATACTTAATAAAGGTGATATAAAGTATGCTGTAGTAAATATAAAGGGTCATAATTATCATTTTAAAGAATATGTTTTATTCTGTAAGTAAATGACCGCATGAGCAGATGTATATTATAAAAAATTACTCTGACAATAAAGGAAAGATTATTTAGAAGAAAGACTAAAATAAGAAAGGCACATAATAGCCATAGTAAACAAAGCAAAGGATATTAAGGATTTAAACCAGACAAATGACAGTGTTATTGATGAGCGGCTATTACCAGGGATAAAAGGAGTCTTTATCAAGAAGACAATAATTCTCAACATTTATGCAGTAAAACTAAGCTTCAAGATACATGAAGCAAAAACTGATAGAACTTCAGGAAGAAACATACAAATCCACAATTATAGTCAATGATTTCAGCATACCTTTCTTAATAATCTAGATAACAGGTAGATAGAAAAATCAGTAATGATATAGAAGTAAACACACTATCAACCAATTGTTGGTTGTTCTGTAAAATTGACATTTACAGAACCCTCCAACCAAAAACAATAGAATATTTTAGACCACAGAGCACTTACCAAAATAGGCCAATGCGAGGCCATGAAACAAATCTCAATAAAAAAGGTCAAATCAAAGTAAGTATATTTTATGACAAAAACATAATTAAATTTTTAAAAATAGCAAAAATAAATCTGGAAAATCCCCAAATATTTAGAAATCAAATAACATAATGGTTAGCAACTCATATATCAAATAATAAATCAGAAACAAAATTTTAAAATATTTTAACTGAATGACAGTGAAAGCACAAGGTATTAGAATTTATGAAATGCAGCTAAAACATTGTTGAGAGAAATGTACAACACTAAAGGACACATTAGAAAAGAAATAAAGACTATATCAATGACATCAGATTTCATCTGTAAAAAAAAGTAGAAAAAGTACATAAGAAAGTAGAAGTAAGCAGAAAGATAAAAATAATAAAGATGAGAGAAGTCAATAAATTTTCTTTTGAAAAAAATAGGGATATAAATGAAACTGAGGGTTTATTATTTGAAAGGTCAGTAAAACTAATGAACCTCAAGCCAGACTGATTTTCGTGAAAAAGAATATAGAAAGAGACTGAGAAAACAGTTACCAATATTTATTGATATAAAGTACCAATAATTACAACTTAATTAGAAACAGACTATTAATACAGATCCTATGGACATAAAAAAGATAAAAAATTATTATAATAGATACCAAGGGACAGCATCATACAATCAGGCGGGAACTCCTCAACTCCCAGGTTCTTCTTCAAGAGTAAAGAGTTTGAACCATATATCTAGTTCCCCAACTTTTAAGATTGCTACCAAAGGGGGGCGCCTGGGTGGCTTAGTCGGTTAAGCGTCCGACTTTCGCTGAGGTCATGATCTCGCGGTTCGTGGGTTCGAGCCCCGCGTCGGGCTCTGTGCTGACTGCCAGCTCAGAGCCTGGAGCCTGTTTCAGTCTGTGACTCCCTCTCTCTCTGACCTCCCCTGCTCACACTGTCTCTCTCTCTCTCTCCTAGAAATAAATAAAAAAATAAAAAAATTAAAAAAAAAAAGATTGCTACCAAAGGGTTGGGCCCCTAATTATATATTTTCTAAAGACAACAAGATTTGCACTCATTAGTCATAGAGGACCATAACAAACAAAAAATGGGTGTTAGTCATATAATCATCTCAATAGAGGCAGAAAAAGCATATGACAAAATCAACATCCTTTCATGATGAAAACTCTAAGCAAATTCGACACAGATGGAACTTAATTCATCATAACAGAGGCCACATGTGAAAAGCCCTCCGCTAACAGTATACTCAAAGCTAAAAAGCTGAAAGCTTTCTGTCTAAGATCAGGAGCAAGACAGGGATTCTCATTTTTGCCACACTTATTCAACATAGCACTGAAAATCCTAGCCAGAGTAATTAGGCAGGGAAAAAATATAAAAGTCATCCAAATTAGAATGGAAGAAGTAAAGTCATCTTTGTTTACAATGATGTACTTTATTTTTTTAAGTCTGTTTTTAATGTTTTATTTATTCCTGAGAGAGAGAGAGCATGAGCAGGGGAGGTCAGAGAGGGAGACACAGAATCTGAAACAGGCTCCAGGCTCTGAGCTAGCTGTCAGCACAGAGCCCGATGTGGGGCTCGAACCCACAAACCATGAGATCATAACCTGAACCAAAGTTGGATGCTTAACCGACTGAGCCACCCAGGCACCCCTACAATGATGTACTTTAAATAGAAAACACTACAGACTTCTGATTTACTGGGGTTTTTTTGTTTGGTTTTGTTTTGTCTGAAGTCATACCGTGCACTTTTTCTGGTAGGAAAAGTGAAGTTTTTCACTTTTTGAAGTGAAATTTGAAGTTCAACCACAAGAAAAAAATTGGAAAAACTACTAGAATAAACGAATTCAGTAAAACCCCAAGATAAAAAACCAACGTATATAAATCTATTGTATTTCTATATACAAATAATGAAACAACAGAAAGAGAAATTAAGAAAACAGTCCATTTACAATTGTACCAAAATCAATAAATAACTAGGAATATACCTAATCAAGGAGCTGAAAAACCAGTACTCTGAAAACTAGAAAGCACTGATGAAAGAAATTGAAGATGACACAAAGAAATGAAAAGACATTCCATGCTTATGGATTGGATGAAGAAATATTGTTAAAATATCTATAATACCCAAAGCAATTTACACAGTTAATGCAATCTCCATCAAAATACCAATAGCATTTTTCACAGAGCTAGAACAAACAACCCTAAAATTCGTATAGAGCCACAAAAGACCCCAAATGGCCAAAGCAATCTTGAAAAAGAAAAGCAGAGCTGGAGGCATCATAATTCTGAACATCAAGTTACATTACAAAACTGCAGCAATCAAAACAGTATGGTATTTAGCATTAAAAAAAGACAGATTAATGGAACAGAATAGAAAACCCAGAAATGAGCTCACAGTTATGTGGCCAATTAATCTTTGACAAAGCAGGAAAAAAATATCCAATGAGATAAAGACTGTCTCTTCAACAAATAGTGTTGGGAAAACAGGACAGCAACTTGCAAAACAATGAAACTGGGCAACTATCTTTCACCATACACAAAAATAAATTCAAAATGGCTTAAAGGCCTAACTTAGACAAGAAACCATAAAAATCCTTGAAGAAAGCACAGGCAGTAATTTCTCTGACATTGCTCATAGCAACATTTTTCTAGATATGTCTCCTGAGGCAAGGGAAATGAAAGCAAAAATAAACTATTGGAACTAAATAAATAAAAAACTTCTGCACAGTGATGGAAACAATCAACAAACCAAAAGCAAACTTCAGAAAGGGAGAAGATATTTTCTAATGACATATTCTATAAAGGCTTAGCATCCAACAATATATAAAGAACTTATAAAACTCAGCATCCAAAGGAATGAATAATCCAATTTAAAAAATTGGCAGAAAACATGAATAGATATCTCTCTAAAGAAGACATACAGATGGCCAACAGACACATGAAACGATTCATAACATCATTTATTGGGAACTGCAAATTGAAACTAAGATATCACCCCACAGCTAATAGAGTGGATAAAATGAACAACATAAAAAACAACAGGTATTGGGGAGGATGTGCAGAAAGGGGAACCCTCTTGCATTGTTGGTGAGAATGCAAACTGGTGCAGCCACTGTGGAAAATAGTATGGAGTTTCTTCAAAAAGTTAAAAATAGGAGTGCCTGGGTGGCTCAGTCGGTTAAGCATCCGACTTCAGCTCAGGTCATGATCTCCGGTTTGTGGGTTCGAGCCCTGCGTTGGGCTCTGTGCTGACAGCTAGCTCAGAGCCTGGAGCCTGCTTCAGATTCTGTGTCTTCCTCTGTCTGACCCTCCCCTGCTCACGCTGTCTCTCTCTCTCAGAAATAAATAAAACATTTTTTAAAAAGTTAAAAATAGAACTATCCCATGATCCAGCAACTGCACTGCTGAGTACTTATCGAAAGAATACAAAAATACTAATTTGATTGTTATAGCAGCATTATTTACAATAATCAAATTATGGAAATAGCCTAGGTGTCCACAAATTGATGAATGGATAAAGAAGATACATACACACACACACACACACACACACACACACACACACAGGAATATTATTCTGCCATAAAAAAAATGAAATCTTGCCATTTGCAATGCCATTGAGAGAGCTAGGCAGTATTATACTAAGTGAAATAAGTCTGTCAGAAAAAGACAAATATCATATGATTTCACTCATATATGGAATTCAAGAAACAAAACAAATGAGCAAAGGGAAAAAAAGAGACAGAGAGGGACAAACCAAGAAACTGACTCTTAACTATAGAGAACAATACCAGCGTGAAGGAAAGTGAAGGGTTGGATTAAATAGGTGATGGGGATGAAGGAGTACACTTGTCATGATGAGCACCAGGTCATATATGGAAGTACTGATTGTACTTCCTGAAACGAATATTACATTATATATTAACTAATGAATTTAAATAAAAGCCTCTAAAATCTAAAATAGAAAAAAAAAAAGCCCTTCAAATTTAGAAAAAGGAGTTTAACTGGATTTTAAGTATCTCAGAAAACAAAATAAAATGGACTTGGAAATATAAAAAAGAAACAACCCTCATTCAAGAACTGTAGAATGTTTCTCATCCTCATATTTAGCACATATTGAAAAAGATTTCACTTACAAAAACTTATAAAATTATTTAAAAATACTTAAAAATATCACATACTCTTGTCACACACTGTACAGAGGTAATGAAGAGTGAGAGAAACATCTAATAATTATACAGCATCAAATTTTAACAAGGTCTGGAATCATCAATCTATAGTTTTTGCTAAACAGAAAAATACACTAACAAAATTAAACGTTTTGAGAGAATCATCTCATTATTTCAGCATGTAGCAATTTAATTATAGCTGAAGAAAATATTTTCCCAAAAGTTGCCATAACCATAGAAACCATGATGTTCTTTATTAACAGATATCTTATAATAATCTATAATTACTCTTCAAAAATGTAAAAAACTTATACAGTAGCTCCCCCCTTATCCACAGAGAATACCCTTAGAGAGCCCCAGAGAATGCCTGAAATATGGATCGTACCAAGTGCTATGAATACTGCATTTTCCTATGCATATACATACCTATGATACAGCGCAATTTATAAATTAGGCAGAGTAACAGGTTAACAACAATAACAAATAATAAAATAGAGCAATTATAACAATATCCTGTAATAAAACTTATGTGAATGTGATCTCTCCCTTCCAAATATCTTGTTGTACTGTATTCAACTCTTATCCTTGTTATGATATGAAGTGACAAAAGCCTACATGATGAGATGTAGTCAACTGAATGGTGTAGGCATTGTGACACAGCATTAGGCTACTATTGACCTTCAAGAGAGGGTACATCAGATGGAAGATATCCTCTGGACCACAGTTGACCATGAGTTAGTGAAACTATGGAAAGCAAAACTGAAGGGGTGCCTAGGTGGCTCAGCCAGTTAAGTTTCCAACTTCAGCTCATGCCATGACCCCATGTCTCCTGGGTTTGGCCTTCACTTTGGGCTCTGTGCTGACAGCTTGGAACCCAGAGCCTGCTTCAGATTCTGTGTCTCCCTCTTTCTCTGAACCTCCCCTGCTCACACTCTCTCTCTCTCAAAATAAATAAACATCTAAAAAATTGTTTAATGTGGATAAGAGGAGACTGCTGTACTACTACTAATTCAATACTCTTCATCACAAGTTCAAAGTACAAAAAAATCAAGCTTCCAAAGGACTCATCACAGTCTAAGTTGAAATGAAATTAAAACTAAGCAGAAATATGCTCTTGAGGCTAAGTATATTTTTCTTTATGTTTACACACTTTTTAAAATACTTTATCTGGATTATCTTCATTAAAATGAAGGCTTTTATAAAGGTTTTAAGCTTTCCTATCCAGATATGGAACCGTAAAATATGCAAGATAGGGATGAAAACAGGAAAGGAATGCTTGTCTCAGAAGGAATCAAATAGAGATTTAGAGATATGATGTATTATAATGAAAAGAAAAAAAAAACACATACCTTTAGCTATGTGACCAAATCACAATGAATCTAAAGTAGATGAGAGAACTACAGCAAAGAAAATGTCTTTTCCACTGTAAGCTACATATAGTGAAAGTAAAATATAGTTATAGAGTATACTTTACCCTTTTCAACAAGGTTTATTATAGAAATGATATTTTAAGTGATTAAACCATCAATTTACTTAATTTCCAAATAGATATTTCATATATGCTAGATTTGATTGAAAATAACACATTTTAAGCCACTAGTTTTTATTGTTCATTTTCCAGCCAGTAGTCCATATTTTGGGGTTTCCTGTTATTTCCCATTTTACTTCCAAATGCCTATACTTTTCTAAAGTGTGTATGTCCAGAAGCCCTTAGCTTCTGATTGATAGTGTAGTTAAGACCTACTTAGAGCTGAGGAAGAGGTCTCTATTTTAGTTCTACATAGATGACACCCTCTATTTCAAAGTTAGGAACCTGCTCTTTCTTGATATTAGATCTTCAGCGACAGGATCCAGTTCCAAAGGTTATTCAGGTTTTTGATGATCTCCCAAAACCTTTGATTCTAATTTTATCACTGGGACATCTGTCTGGAGAAATTGGTATTCAGTAGACACATGGTCTACCAGAACCTCATCTGCAGCAGTTTGTTCAGATGGTGGACTAAGGACATTTTCTATAGAGATTTGTGTAACAAAGTCCTCTTTGGCCGCTGGAAACTGTTTGTCAACAGAGACCATTTCTAAAGTAATGTCTTCAGCTGATGGAGACTGAAACTCATCTGGAGTCTGTTCTTCAGAGCCCTTCACATTTGGTAGAGACTGAACTTCAGCTGAGGTCTCTTCTTCGGGGGTCTCCTCAGCTGGGGCCTCTTTAGCTACTAGTAGAGGCCAAATTTTAGCTGACACCTCTTCTTCAGGGGCCTCTATGTCTAGTAGAGACCAAACTTCATCTGAAGCCTCTTCTGCAGAGGCCTCCTCATCTGGCGGAGACTGAACTTCTGCAGAGGCCTCAGCTGGTGGAGACCAAAATTCAGCTAGGGCCTCTTCTGCAGAGGCCTCCTCAGTTGGCAGAGACTGTACCTCAGCTAAAGTCCCTTCTGCAGCGGTCTCTTCAGTTGGTGGAGACTGAACTTCTTCTGAGGACTCAGCTGCTGGAGGCTGAACCTCAGCGGGGGTCTCTTCTGCAGGGGCCTCCTCAGCTGCTGGAGGCTGAACCTCAGCGGGGGTCTCTTCTGCAGGGGCCTCCTCAGCTGCTGGAGGCTGAACCTCAGCGGGGGTCTCTTCTGCAGGGGCCTCCTCAGCTGGTGCAGACTGAACTTCAGCTGGGGCCTCTTTTTCAGGGGCCTCCTCAGCTGGCAAAGGCTGGACTTCGACCTGGGCTTCAGCTGGTGGAGACTGAACTTCAGCTGGGGCCTCTTCTGGAGGGGCCTCCTCAGCTGTTGCAGACTGAACTTCAGCTGGGGCCTCTTTTTCAGGGGCCTCCTCAGCTGGCAGAGGCTGGACTTCGACCTGGGCTTCAGCTGGTGGAGACTGAATTTCAGCTGGGGCCTCTTCTGGAGGGGCCTCCTCAGCTGTTGCAGACTGAACTTCAGCCGGGGCCTCTTCTGGAGGGGCCTCCTCAGCTGTTGCAGACTGAACTTCAGCTGGGGCCTCTTCTGGAGGGGCCTCCTCAGCTGGTGGAGACTGAACTTCAGCTAGGGTCTCAGCTGGTGGAGACTGAACTTCGGCTGGGGCCTCCTCAGCTGGTGGAGACTTAACTTCAGCCGGGGTCTCAGCTGGTAGAGACTGAACTTCTGCTGGGGCCTCCTCAGCTGGTGGAGACTGAACTTCAGTTGGGGTCTCCGCTGGTGGAGACTGAACTTCAGCTGAGGCTTCAGATGGTGGAGACTGAACTTCAGCTGGGGCCTCCTCAGCTGATGGAGACTGAACTTCGGCCAGGCCCTCTGCTGGTGGAGACTGAACTTCGGCCAGGGCCTCCGCTGGTGGAGACTGAACTTCGGCTGGGGCCTCCGCTGGTGGAGACTGAACTTCAGCTGAGGCTTCAGATGGTGGAGACTGAACTTCAGCTGGGGCCTCCTCAGCTGATGGAGACTGAACTTCGGCCAGGCCCTCTGCTGGTGGAGACTGAACTTCGGCCAGGGCCTCCGCTGGTGGAGACTGAACTTCAGCTGAGGCTTCAGATGGTGGAGACTGAACTTCAGTTTGAGCCTCTTCTGTAGGTGCCTCCACAGCTGGTGGAAGCTGAAGTTCTGGGGCCTCCTGTATAGAAGGCTCTTCAGTTGATAAAGGCTCTCCTGAAAAAGCCTCCTCAGCACGGATAGACTCTACTTTAGCAGGGGCGTCTTCTTCCGGAGTCTCCTCCTTTGGGAAAGGCTGTACAGGAGCTTTTTCAACTTTTGGAGACTGAGCTTCAGCAGGAGGCCCTTCTGAAAGAGCCTCTTCACCCAGGGTTGGCTGTACTTTGGCAGAGCCCTTTTCTGCAGGAGCTTCCTCAGTTTGTGGATGAAGTTCAATAGTGGTCTTTCCTGCAGTAATGTCCTCAGCTGGTGTAGGTTGCACTTCAGCAGAGACCTCTTCTGCAATGGGAGGCTGTACCTCACCTGGAACGTATTGCTCATCTTCTAAAGGTACCAAACTACCTTTTTTGCTTTGCTGACTAAATGAAGATCTGCTAATACCTACCTGCCTAGTTGCTTCATCTCTACTTGTTGAGGGTTGCAATTCGGGATGTTCACTAGTGAAAATCTTCCCTGAGAATTTACGTTTCTGCACAACTTCATATGACTTTGAAAAAGAGCTATCTGGTCTGCCAATAACCACTATTTCTAATTCACTAAAGGACGTCTGCTGTTCTCTGTCCACTTTTTCTATTTGAGGAATGTTCATCATTGTCCAGTCTCCAGTACAACTGGTCTGCTGAGATCTGTCTATTTTGAAATGAAATGAGTGTCTGCTTGTCGGAACTTTTACTTCCTGAACACTCTCTGGAATTTCAGGGACTACTTTTCCAACAGTTGTTGGCATTTCTTCAGGTACCACTGTTTCACCAACTGACTTGATTTCTTCTTTTTTCTCTTCTACAGTAGTGTCTGTTTGCAGAGATTTATCAGTCATATCACGTACACGCTTTCTCTTTGCCCAAGTTTGCTGAAGTTGAGAAGATACTCTGAGAGACTCAGGGTTGACTTTGCTTCCAGAAATGTTACCAATACTAAGGGTAGCTTTAGGGCCAGATGATTGTGATATAGGCAAATTTTTCTTTTTCTCTGTCACTTCCGTTTGCTGGGATTTATCTACCATTGGTTGACTGTGTCGTCGCCTCTTTCGAATTTCTTGCCTCCCTGCTGAGATAGGCTGATCAGGTTCATCACTTTCTTCCATTTCTAAGACTGGTGAATTTTAAATGTGTTAATCTTCAAGTAATTAATCATCGAGAATCACAAATATACCAGATAGGTAAGTTTGCCTTTCTTCATTAAATGTTGTTATGTTGAGCTACCTTAGAAAATAGTAATTCATAAATTACTGCATTCTGTACTACACTCTTGTTGGATCCCACCTTACTCAGTAAGCATCTTTCTTGTTTAGTCTCTCATATGACTGAATCTCACTTCTAGAGGTTTCCCTGAAGGGTCTATGACATCATACCCAATTGTCTTCACAAGGTTCCCTTGGTGGTATTCCAAGCATTTTTAACTTGGTATAGACAATGGCTGCAAGTGAAAGAGCTACTGTTTGAAACATCAAGTTGAAAAAAGCATTTGTCTATCAGAGGAACATCAAGCAAACTCCAGTGATGCTGTGTCCTAATAGTTGAAGGTGATGCTTTTGAACTTTCAGTCCTTTTCTTTTCATCCTACTGTCAAAGACAGTTATAATACAGAACTCCGAATGCTGAACCCTTTTATCAACTGTTGGAGAAATTAACTTACACTTGTGTGTCTATGCATATATGACTTAGAAGACAGTGAATATTGTATTAAAAACTTGAATTCTGAGGTTCATATTCATGTAAAGTCTTTTCCTATGTCTTTAGCACTCAGTAACTACAACAGCCTACTACCTATCTACCTACCCACCTATCTTATCTATTTATATAGAATATTTGCATTCTCTAAAAACTTGAGATATTTTTATTTTCAACTATTTCAGAAAATAGGTCCACCCAAAACTTGCCAACTATAAGAATGTTAACTCTAAAGATATGCCAAGTGAAATCAAATGCATTTTTTAATCTATAGCTACTAAGTAACCATGTAGGAATAAATTCCCCAATGAAGAGGAAAATCTTAAACTGAAGGCTTGAAAAAGAGGAATCTCAGGTAAGCAAATTGTAAATGGTATTATAATAGATTTGGAATGTAAATAAAACCTTAATTTACACATCACACAAAAATTTTATTAGCAAGATTAAGATTTATCAAAAGATGTGCAAAAGCACATTACTTTAGTCTACCAAAAGTTAAAGAGGAGAAAACGGGCTTTAAAAATGTAGTCACAGGATAAAGTAATAAACATATCTAAATAATCATTATTACTTGATTATCTAGAAATATTTTTAAATTTCTTTATGACCCTAGGAAATAAAAAAATATCATGAATAATTATCCTTGTTTGATATGCATATTCATAATTATAGTCAGGCTATCTTAGCCAAATCAACACTTTTCGCATTCTTTGACCAGGTCCCTAAACCCAACTCAGTCTCTTGGCAGGGATCAGTGAATATTTGTTCAGTGTAATTGGACAACTGTAATTGAAATAGTGTTGTTTCCCTACATCTCAACTTGCTCTGCCTTAATTTTTGTCTATGCTGCTGTGTTTTGTCCTATCTTTCTAAGAATTAATAAAGTGAAGTAAACAATAGTCATTTTACAAGAGAGCTGATACAGGTTTTCATCAGGCCTGCAACAGTTTGAAAATAAGTTGTTTACCAACCGCTTTGTGGTCTCGTATTCTTCTCAGTTGCGTCTGTCACACATTGCATGTGACCTTTGTAATCAAGTTTCTGACACTCTATGGAGTATCTTCAAAGTCCATTTTGGGTTGGTCTAGAACAAGAAATACAAATGAAAACCACAATAAGCTACCACCTCACACCTGTAAGAATGGCTAAAATTAACAACTCAGGAAACAATAGAAGTTGGCGAGAATGTGGAAAAAGGGAACATCCTTTTACACTGTTGGTGGCAATGCAAACTGATGCAGCCACTCTGGAAAAAAAGTATAGAGTTTCCTCAAAAAGATAAAATAGAACTAGCTTAGAACCCCGCAATTGCACTACTAGGTATTTATCCAAAGAATACAAAATACTGATTCAAAGGGGCACAGGCATCCAAATGTTTATAGCAGCACTAAGAACAATAGCAAAATTCTAGAAAGAGTCCAAATGTCTATCAGCTGAGGAATGGATAAAGAAGATATGATATGTATACAGTGGAATATTACTCAACCATAAGAATGAAACTTTTCCATTTGCAACAAGGTAGATGGAACTAGAGTATAATAAGCTAAGCAAAATAAGACAGAGAACAACAAATACTACAGGATTTCACTAGCATGTAGAATTTAAGAAACCAAATAGATGAACATAGGGGAAGGGAAGGATCAGTAAGATAAAAACAGAGAGGGAAGCAAACTGTGAAAGACTCTCAACTATAGAGAATAAACTGAGGTTTGATGGAGGGATGTACACAGGGGATGGGCTAAATGGGTGATAGCATTAAGGAGGGCACTTGTTTTGATGAGCACTGTGTATTATATGTAAGTCATGAATCAGTAAATTCTATTCCTGAAACCAATACTAATTATATGTTAACTAATTGAATTTAAATAAAAACATGGAAAGAAAAAAAATGTCAAAACTAATACTGTATTTAATTGGATTATGCAGTTGCATGTATTGGATTAATTTTACTGCCTTAATTTAAAAAGATTTTACCAAATTTTTCATGGACCTAAACTGAATTGTCAATATCAGATAAATTCTCAATTTCCAACTATTTGATATTTATGTTGTCCCCTCCAAGAAATAATAAGGAATTCAATCAATCTTAATTATATACCAGCCTCTCATAGTAAACTTTGCCACTAACTTATTTATAGAAACAAATTAGCATGCCTAAATAATAAAAAAATTTACTTGAGATTCAAAATGGAATTATGAGGAATTTCATTAAACACTTTCTCATTATATTTCTTTTTTTGTAAGTTTATTTATTTTGAGAGAGAACAAGTGAGGAAGGGGCACAGAGAGAAGCAGAGAGAGAGAATCCCAAGCAGGCACACAGGGCTCAAACTCATGAATCATGAAATTAAAAGTCTGACACTTAACCAAGTGAGCCTCCCAGGCACCCCTCATTATGTTTCTTAAATCCACAAATGCTCCTTTTCTATGATGATCTATTTAATCAACTAATCATTAGTTAAACTATCATTTTCATAAACTATCATTATTCAATGACATTATTCAATGTCAATTTAGTGTTTGGTGTTTAACGCTTTGTTCTAGAAATCTAACACGATTCATTTCTCTCCCATTTACTCGGTTCATACCTGTTACGGATTGAATTGTATATACCAAAAAAACATATTGAAGTCATTAACTCTAGTACTGTAAATGTGACCTTCTTTGGAAGTAGGGTCTTTGCAAATGTTAATCAGGTAAGTTGTCCTTATAAAAATAGAAGTTTGGGGAGGAGGGGAGACACAGAGGGAAGATGTCCATGTGAAGATGGAGACAGAGAATTGTGTTATGCTGCCACAAAGCAAGGAATACTTAGGGCTACCAGAAGCTAAAAGAAGTAGTGAAGAATTCCCTTCTATAGGCTTCAGAGAGAGCATGGCTCTGCCAATGATTTAGAACTTTAAGCCTCTAGAATTGTGAGAGAATACATTTCTGTTTCTTTATCCAGTGTGTGGTACTTTCTTACAGCAGCTCTAGGAAACTAATACAACATTCTTTCAGAGCCCCATATTTTTTATTTCTGCTTGGAATGCTGTACTTTCAACTCTTTCTCAATCTCTAGGGTTAATTTCTTTATTTCTGATTCAGGTCTAGCATTTGGTTTCATACACTATTTGACTCATTTCCATAATCATAAAAGCAGAGGGATTTGCTGAAAGGCTTGTACCTGATGATTTGCATTTAATGTAACCAAAAACAAATTTGCCCAGTGGCACTTAATTTCATTTTTTATTATGTTAACTTCAAAAGCTATGATTCAGAGGTGACAGAGATGCTTCAAATCACTATAAACCAAATATCTAAAGTATGACCTATACTGCTTCCTTCTGAGTAGATCAAATAAGATGAAGCCTGAAAAATGCCCATTAGATGTAATAACTACAGGATTATTAATAATTTTGGTTAAGAGCAATTTCAGTGGAAGGATGGGAATAGAAGCCATAAAATTCTAAAATCTCTGTGAATTAAAGATAAAATTAAAGTACAATGAAAATCTAGGAAAAATAAGTGCAAGATATCACATATAAAAAGAGCTATATTTAATATACTAAAAGATTTTAGAAATCAATACAAAAGTAACAAAAATTTAAAAGGACATGAATAGAAAATTGATAGACGTAAAATAGATGACCAATTAACATAGAAAAGAGGTCAAATTCTCTTCTAAAATAAAAATTAAAACACCACTGTAACATTAGCAAAGATTTATTTTAAAGGTAATACCCCCCACCCAGAAGTGAGTAAGAGTATTAAACAGATAGCTTTATACATTACTGGCAAAAGTTTGAATTGATACAAACTTTATTCTGGATAATTTGAAAGTAATTATTGAATGTTTCTAAAGTGTGTGTACCATTTGCAAAGAATTTCACTTCTCATTTTACTTAATTTTGGAAATAATTATTCCCTCAAGAAATATTTATTGAACATCTATCTATTCTAGGGACAGTTGCCAGGTGTTGAAGAAACAATAATACCAAAAGGCATTGTTTCCTGTCCTTGTGAATCTCACAGTCCATACACAGATTTAAAACTTGTGGAAACTACTGTTAAGTAGTGCAGAGAAAATATACCTTGCTTGGAGTAATAGGGCAAAAAGGGCTTTATAGGAGAGAGCAACCAACTGAAAAAGTATTCAAGAGAGTAACAGTAGGAAGAAAATTCTAGAAACTAAAAATCTGCTGTGGAAAGAGGAAAGGCTAAGTGAGCAAAGGAAATCACTCATTAGAATGTGATTGAAGATGTAGATAAAGGGCTGATGATGCATTGACATGTAGGCTCTAAGAAGTATTATCATTTTAAGTATAGTAATTATAAATATTTTTGTACCCCACATCAGGTTACCTAAATATACAAAGCAAATATTAAGAGATCTGAAGGGACAAGTAGACAATAAAAGTAGGGAACTTGATTACTTTCTTTCATGGATAATCCAAACAGAAAATTGCCAAGGTAACTTGGGCTGGAACTACACTTTATATCAGATAGACCTCACAGACAGATATAGAATATTCCTTCCAACAGAAGGAAAATATTCTTTTCTAGCACAGACAAAACATTCTTCAGAATAGATCACATGTTGTATGATAAAAACAAGTTTTTATAGCATTTAAGAAAATTGAAATAATATCAAGCATCTTTCCTAACCAAAATGGTATGAAATTAGAAATCAATTACAAAAAGATAATGGGAAAATTCAGAAATATATGGAAGTTAATCAATATACTGCTAAAGAACTTATAAGTCAAAGAAGAAATCAAAAGAAAAATCAAAAATATCTTGAGACAAATAAAATGGAAACACAATTTAGCAAAACTTAAGAGATGAAGCAAATGTAGTTCAAAGAGGGAAGCTTATAGTAATAAATGCCTATATTTTAAAAAAAGAAAGTATCAAATAAATAACTTTACACCTCAAGAAACTAGAAAAAGAAGAACAAACTAAATCTAAAGATAGAAGAAAGGAAATAGCAAAGATCAGAGCAGAAATAAATGTAATAAATACTAGAAAGACAATAGAAAAGATTAATAAAACAGAATTTTTTCAAAATATAAAGTTGACAAATCTGTAGCTTGCCTAAGAAAAAAGAGACAAGACAAAATTAGAAATGAAAGAGGAAACATTACAACTGATACAAAGGATACCTTGGATCATAAAAGACTATTATCAACAAAATGGATAACTTAGAAGAAATTAATGCATTCCTAGAAAATTAGAACCTAAGATTGAATACTGAAGAAATATAAAATCTGAACAAACCAATAACAAGGAGATTGAATGTTAGCAAACTAAATTCAATAATGCATTAAAAGAATACTACACCATGATCAACTGGGATTTATCTCTGAGATATAAAGGACAGTTAAGTATACAGCAATCTATGAATGTAATACACCACACTAAAAAACAGAGGAAAGTTACATAACTATCTCAATAGATACAGAAAAATTATTTGACAAAATTAAACATTCATCCTTTCATGATAAAAGCACTCAACAAATTAAGTATAGATGGAAAGTACGTTGACATTATAAACCATCTATGATAAGCCCATAGCTGACATCATACTTAACACTAAAAAGCTGAAGCTGTTCTTCTGAGATCAGGAACAAGACAAACATGCCTAGTATCACCCTTCCTATCCAACATATTACTAGTACTGACCAGAGTCATTAAGCAAGAAAAAGAAATGAAAGGCATCCAAGTCAAAAAGGAAGAATTAGAATTGACTCTATTTGCAGATGACATATTTTATATAGAAAACCCAAAGACTCTACCAAAAAAAAGAGAAAAGCTGTTAATATGAACAAATTCAATAAAGTTGCAAAATCAACATACAAATACCAGTTGCATTCCTATATACTAACAAACTATCAGAAAAAGAAATTAAGAAGACAACCTCTTTTATAGTAGTATAAAAAATAATTAAATACTTTTAATTATTTAAATTTATAATTGATTTAGTTAAATCATTATTAAATATAATTAAGTAATTAAATTAATAATAAATAATAAATTAATTGTTAATGTAAATAATTAAATAAATTTAACCAAAGAGTTAAAAGGTCTGGACACTGAAAACTAAAAGATGTTGATGAAAATATTGGAGAGGACACAAACAAATGCAAATATAGCCCATGTTAATGGAGGAATTAATATTGTTAAAATGCCCAGACTGGCCAAATCCATCTACAGATTCAATACAATTCCTTTCAAAATTCTAATAGTATTTTTCACAGAAAGGGAAAAAAAACCCACCAATCTTGAAATCCATATGGAACCACAAAAGACCCAGAATAGCCAAAGCAAACTTAACAAAGATGAACAAAGGTAGAGACATCACACTTCCTGATTTTTAAGCTACACTATAAAGTTATAGTAATCAAACAATAGCGTACTGGCATAAAAACAGATACATAGATTAGTGAAACAGAATAGTCCAGAAGTAAGCCCACAGATAAATTATCAATTAATTTTTGACATAGATACCAAGCATACACAAGGGCAAAAGAGAGTCTCTTTAATAAATTGTGTTGGGAAAAGTGGATCATGAAAAGAATTAAACTGGACTTATATCTTACAAACAGAAATGGATTAAAAATGAACATAGAACCTATAACCGTAAAACTCCTTAAAAACATAAGGCTTAATTCTTTGATATGAGTTTGTCAATGATTTTTTTAATTTGACACTAAAAGCAAAAGCAAAGAAAGAAGTAAATGGAATTACATCAAATAAAACTTCTGCACAAGAAAAGAAACTATCAACAAAATGAAAAGGCAAAATAATGTAATGGGAGAAAATACTTGCAAACCATTTAGACAATAAAGGATTAATATCTAAATTATATAAAGAACAAATACAAAATACAACTCAATAGCCAAAAAATAAAAAATTTTTAAAAACCCACAATAAAACAGTGAAAAAATTAGCAAAGTACCTGAATAAACATTTTTCCAAAGAAGACATGCAATGGTCAATAGGTATACAAAAAGCCTCTTGACATCACTAATCATCGGGGAAACGCAAATCAAAACGATAGTGAGATATTACTTCACATGTGTTAGGATGTCTATCATCAGAAAAACAAGAGATAGCAAATACTGGTAAGGACATAGAGAAAAGGAATTCTTATATAGTTTTGGGAATGTAAACTGGCAAAGCCATTATGAAAGCAGTATAGAGTTTTCTCAAGAAATTAAAAATAGAACTACCATATGATACATTATCTCATTTCTGGGTATAGATCCAAAAAAAACGATATCACTTTATCTTGAAGAGATATCTACATTCCATGTTCATTTCACCATTATACATAGTAGCTAAGACATGGAAACAACCTAAGCGTTCCATCAGTGTGGATAAAGAAAGTGTGTGTGTGTGTGTGTGTGTGTGCATGCATGTGTGATGGTATATTATTCAGCCTTAAAAAAAAAAAAAAAGAAGAAGAAGTCCTGTCAATTGTGAAAACATAAATAAAACTGGAGGACAAAATGTTAACTGAAATAAGCCAGACAGGGAAAAATAAAAACTGCAAGGAATCACCTATATATGGAATCTTATTTAAAAAAAAAAAAACAAACAAACGAAAAAGAGAAAGTAAAGTTGTGTTTACCAGGGTCTGGATGGCTGGGATAATGGAGAGAGGTTGGTAACAGGATACAACCTTTTAGTTATAAGATAAATAAAGTGTAAGGGTCTAAGGAATAGCATAGTGACTATGCTTGATAATACCATATTGTTTAATTGAAATTTGTTAAGAGAATAGATATTAAGTATTCTCACCTGAAGTAATTTAAAAATCAGGGAATTCTTCCAAAATGGGAGTAGGAGGACCGTAAGCTTACCTTGTCCCTGGGATATAACTAGATAACACTCAAATCAGTGTAAATAACCCAGAAAATGACCCAAAAATTGCCAGAACAAACTCCACAAGTAAAGGTAGAGAAAAAAACCACATAGAAGAGGGTAGCAAGGGTGGAGACATGGTGGAGAGCTAACTGGAGCATGAGCCAACTATGGGAGGAAGGGATCTGTGGACACAGGATGGGAAAACAGACCCTCACACTAGAGAGCCCACATGGGGAAGACAAAACTCCACAGCATTTGACTTTGAAAACTAGAGGGACCAAATTTCCTGAGTTCTTAAAATTAGAAGGAATTTTAAAAATCTGCTGGCTAGGCTCTGGGAGAACCTGGAGATTAATAGGAAGCTGAGTCCCTGCCCTTAGAGAGACAGCATAACAGCCTGCAGAGATACAACATAAAAACAAGTAGAAAAAACACCTGGGGCTTACAGGAGGGAGAGTTACTTACTAAACTCAGAGTGTGTCCAGAGGGGAAGTTCCCTGAGGGACTTCTCTAGGAACAAAGGAGCCAGCGGACACCATTTTCTTCCCGGACCCTCCAGCATAATCACATTGCCATCTGTGGGAACCACCTCCACAACAACATTCACTACGTATCTGCATGATGCATCACGTCAATAAGATAAAGGATAAAAACTATATGATCATTTCGATAGATACAGAAAAACATTTGACATAGAACAACATCCTTTCATTATAAAAACCCTCAACAAAGGAGGCTAAGATATGATATCTCCCCATAATAAAGGCCTTATGTGAAAAAAAACCACAGTAACATCATACTCAATGGGAAACAACCGAAAGCTTTTCCCTAAGGTCACGAACAAGACAAGGATGTCCATTCTCACCACTTCTATCAACTCAGTACTGGAAGTCCTAGCCACAGCAATCAGAAAACAAAAAGAAATAAAGGCATCCAAATTAGGTAAGGAAGAAGGTAGTTTACATAATTCTATATATAGAAAATTCTAAAGACTAAACCAAAAACTATTAGAACTGATAAATGAATTCAGTAAGGTCACAGGATACAAAATTAATACTCATAAAAGAATGAAATTTTGACAATTGCAACCACATGGATGGATCTAGAGAGTATAATGCTAAGTGAAGTAAGCCAGTCAGAGAAAGACTAATACAATATGATTTCACTTGTGTGTAGAATTTAAGAAACAAAACAATCTAAGGGAAAAGAGAGAAAAAAACCAAAAAACATACTCTTAACTATAGAGAAGAAAGAGATGGTTACCAGAGGAGAGGTGGGTGGGGAGATGGATGAAATAGGTGAAGGGGATTAAGAGTACACTTATTATGATGAGCACTGAGTAGTAAACAGAACTATTGAATCACTAACCAACTGAAACTAATATAACACTGTATGTTAACTACACTGGGATTGAAATGATAATAGAAATAATTAAAAAGCAACTATCTGGGGTGTTGGATATGTTAATTACCTTGATTTGGGGAATAATTTCACTTATATGTATACATATATCATTGTACAGTTTAAATATATTTTTATTGGGACACTTGGGTGACTCAGTTGGTTAAGCATCCTACGCTTGATTTCAGCTAAGGTCATGAACTCATTAGTTTGAGCCCCACTCTCAGGGCTTAAGGTTCTCTCTCCCTATCTCTCTCTGCTTCTCTCTCTCTCTCTCTTTCCCTCTCTCAAAAATAAATAAGTAAATAATTTGTTTTACAAAATAGAAATACTAAATATATTTTTATTGTACTCTATAAATATATTGTCAATTTTACCTCAATAAATCTGAAAAGGAGAATTGTTAATTTGTTTTAAATGCCATATAAATATATAAAAGATTTGAAATTTCTTCTTTTCTGTATTTGGAATGATTGTGAACAAGAAGAGAGGGGATGCATTGGTTTCTTTGCTGTATAACAAATTGCCACAAATGTAGCAGCTTAAAACAACACAAACTTACCCTTTTACCATCAAGATACAGGTTAGCTGGGTCCTCTGATCTAGATCTGACCATTGGATCTCACTTAAATCAGTGTCAGCCTGGAATGAAATTATATCTGATGCTAGTGTTCTTCTTCCAAGCTCACTGAGTGTTAACCGAACTGAATTCCCAGTGGTTGTATGACTGACATCGCAATGTTCTTGTTGGCTGTCCACCAAATTCACTCTCAATTCCTAGGGGCTGCCTTCAAATTCTAGCCATGTAGACAATCTCTTTTCCATTTGCTAAAACAAAATCTTACATAATACAGTTTTTACAAACGTAACTAAAAATCCCATCATTTTTATTATATAACATAACCTAATGAACCGTCCTATATCAACTATTGACTATCCCATGATATTCAGACCTACTCACACTCAAAGAGAGGAGATTACATCAGGAGACATTGGGTCATTTCAGAATTTTGTCTACCATGGTAGGAAAGAATGGAATCATAAAAATCAGCCAGAAGCCTGACAAGAAGAGTCTAAGACAAAGCCCTAAGTTACCAGGCATTTAAATGGCAAGTCAAGGGAAAAAATACTGGGAAAAAAATGACCAATAATGGGTAATAAGTTGATCGCAGTATAGATGGAGGGAAAAGAGCAGAATAAAAATGCATTTTGGAGTTGGGAAAAACGGGAATTGATGATGAATCAGTTATCAGGGGAAAAGAATAAATGCTAAGAGTATTTTTGCATTGGTTTTTGCAACTAGGTGAACAGATGCACCATTTATTGAGATAATGGAATAAATGGACGGGGGAAAAGTTGGTGATGGCAATATTCAGAGCTCAATTTTGGACATGTTAACTTTAAGATGCCTCTGACACACCCAGGTCAAGATATTAGATAGTTAAATATCAAGTTCAGAGTTCAGAAGAGTGGTCAACACCAAAGATATAAATTCGGGACTCACTGGATATGTATGTTTTTTAAAACCATGAGGTTGGATATGATCACTTAAGAAAAGGATCCAGAAGGACAAGAAAAGAGAGATAAGACTGACTCACTCAATTATCAAACATTTAAATGTCAGATAGAGGGATGAGGCTGGCAAAATATGACAAAATAAACAGCTAGAGATATTAGAAAACCATAAATTTCTGTTGTCATGGAAGTCAAGAGATGAGACTATTTTAAGAAGGCATTATGGGAAATGGATTGGTATCAAATGATATTTATAGAATCTGATCAGATAAAGAATTAGTTCGCATTTGTCAAACTGGATGCTATTGGTGAATTTAGCTAAAGTATTTTCATGAAAGTACTGAAGTTAAAGCCATATGGCAGGTAATGAGAAAATGGATAGAATTACAAGTAGATAATTCTTTCCAAGTGCTTCAGCACAAAGATTATAAAAAATATGCTTATTGTCACACTAAACAAAAAGTAGATATCACCTATAATAAAAGGACAAATAGTATATCTTTATTTTGAAAAAATATCACTCTTTTTTTTTAATGTTTTATTTCTTTCTAGGAGAGAGAGAGAGAGAGAGAGCGTGAGCAGGGGAGGGACAGAGAGAGAGGGAGTCACAGACTCTGAAACAGGCTCCAGGCTCTGAGCTGGCAGTCAGCAGAGAGCCCGACGCGGGGCTCGAACCCACGAACGGCGAGATCATGACCTAAGCGAAAGTCAGACGCTTAACCTACTAAGCCACCCAGGCGCCCCCCAAAAATGTCACTCTTAAAAATCATGTTAATAAAAAAATATGTAATGACACAAAACACCCATGACAAAATATTAGGTAGGAAAAAAAGCAAGATATAAAATTGTAAGGATGAGCTTACTTTCCCAAAATAAATATTACATATTACACATTATGCATTTCTTTATATATAAAATGCTTAGAAAAAGTATTAGAATGGTATAGTTATTGGGTATATATTAGTAAATAGATGAAAGTCATTTTAGTGTTTTACCTATCCTTTTCTATATTTTTGAATGTTTCAAAATAAACAGTATATATATTTCAGTCAGAGAAAATAAGAATGGCTATAATAAAGTACTATAATGGAGTCTTTAAAATATCTACTGTAGGGGCGCCTGGGTGGCTTAGTCGGTTAAGCGTCCAACTTTCGCTTAGGTCATGATCTCACGGTTCGTGGGTTCGAGCCCCGTGTCAGGCTCTGTGCTGACTGCCAGCTCAGAGCCTGGAGCCTGTTTCAGTCTGTGACTCCCTCTCTCTCTGACCCTCCCCTGCTCACGCTGTCTCTCTCTCTCTCTCCTAGAAATAAATAAAACATTAAAAATAAAATAAAATAAAATATCTACTGTAGAGAATAATAGAGCTGAGTAAAAGGATTTCCAGGATCCAGTCAGTTTGTTGTAAAACCAAACCTGAAATTCTTGTTCCATTAATTTTTATAATTGTTTAATTTTTTCCAAATGTGTTCAGCAATACTATCTTCAAACTTGGGGAAGTATGAGAATTTGGTTGAGGCAAGTTTTTAGGCCTTACCAACGTAGTGGACCAAAAAAGTAAGAAGGAACAAGGGAGTCAACTATAACCTGAGGCCAGATATAATATAAAGTGAAGAAGAGTATAAACTGAGATGCAGGGGAAAAAAATAGAAGGAATTGAAGTTCAATGAACAAGTGTGGTGGGAGCAAAGGAATGAAAAAATGGAAAAATAGACACAGGTTGTGAGAGTGTAGAATGCCATAATCTAAGATTTAAAAAAAGGCAAAATAGTGTTGCTTAAAATAAAGCCACGTATGTGACTGAAGTAGAAATAGCTGTAAATTTGAGGAATTCCAGGAACTTTGAGGTTAGACACTGAGGTGATGGAAGGTAATCCAGGACAAGTGACAGGGACAATGATTCCAAGTCTGAAGTCAATGATTTCAGTGAATCTGCACAAATATCCAGGAAATTGATCAAGCACAGGGACAAGAAGCAATAGATATTGCCACGGCATGTAAGTATGAGTTTTTGTAAGTAAATATGTTTTCAATAGCAATTAAGGAAGAATTGAAGGAGTCACAGGCTCTTACTCCCCATTCCACAATCCCTTGATGCCTGTGGTTTGAGGAAACAAAGAGTCTCCATCAAAAGGCATCACGAAATAGGTTGTATCTTCATGTAAAACAAAGAGATAGGTGTAGCAGGCCACCAATATATTGACAATGTATGGAAGCTTTTGTAAGGGTTGGAGAAATGCATAAAGTAAAAGGATTAAACTGGATGGAATCAGTGGAAGATTAGAAAAAGAGAGAAGTCAAAAGCATATAACCAAGATGGCCTTAATTTTCTTCTCAGCTTGACTAAAGTTGAGGCTTCTTCCCGTCTGAAATACCTGATCTTCATTTTCTTAAAGTACTTTTTTTACAAAACTGTGTAACTTTAAATCCTTTCTCTAGCTCTTTGAGATGTAAATCTTTTTAAAAGCCTCTTACCAGTTTTACAACTCAGGATTGTCTTTCTCAAGGATCTGGGAGCCATCCTCTTTAAATGTAATCCTTAAGGAAGGTAGTACCTGCCTCTGTCTCTCCCTTGTTGTAGGAGGGCAGTAGCTTAGCTTTGGCAGGCAGCAGCACTTTTCTCCAAGTTGTAAAACTACCTCTTGTCATGAAGATTGAAAAATCATAAATGGCCTACAATACACCCCATCCCAGCTCTAAAACTTTATCCTGCCCTTTGTTTCAGTGTTGAGTTGAGACTTTATTTTGATTTTTCTCCTCTATTGCAATAGCCTTGAAGAAAGTCTTTCTTCCTGTTCTTTGTTCAGTACCATATTTTCCTTTGATAGAGTAAAAGAATAGATTATACAGGGAAAGTTCAGTATGGATAGTGTCCCAAAGTAACAAAGATGTGAAGCACTGTGAGATATTTTAACACAATGTTCTCAAAACATCTTAGGTTAAAAGCATTTCATTGTAGGTACAGACAGCAATGTCTTATCCTATCAAATCTTGTTTAATCAGAGGTTATTAAACTATTTTTATTCCACTATTCTATTAAGGGTTTATGGTAAAAAAAAAAAAAAGGCATACTGTATATAAGGCAGGGTGTGCTTTTTTAAATATTGTTTTTGTCATTATTACCTCACTAGAGAATACACCTAGAAGCTGTAAATGTAATAACTAGAAGAATGAAGTAGAAGGATATTGTTTTTTTCTGTGCATTCTTTCACAATTCTTCACTTTACTTTATGACAAGATGCCAAACAAGATAGATAACTGACAGAGATAGATATCCAGGATTAATTAAATAATGCAAGTTCCAGAACACATCAGTGAGTATATATTCAGAAAATTTTCCTAAAATATTATTAAATGAGAACCAATGCTCTTGCTAATTATTCACAAACATTCAAAAATATTTCAATATCTTCTGCATAGAAAATTACATCTCAAAATGAAATATAATAATATAATAAATCACCCCTCCAAAGCATGTCTGAATCTAAAATATCACCTCTCTAGATCTAAAGAATATAAGTTAGTCAAATCCTGTTAATAAAAATGTTCATACCTGTGTGGGTAATTTATTGGTCTCCTCCTTTCATTTCTTCTTAGACAAATGATATATGAGCCTGCTTAAAGAATTATTTGCTCATATATATAAACTTGAATAAACCTTTTGAATGAAAATTTCTAGTTAGTCTATCATTACTTTTTAAAACTTATTTAATGTTATGTAGTTCAAATACAGCTGCATCATGACAGAAATATGAAAAAGCAACCAGAAGTCTGCTTTGAAATATTCTAATTCATAGAGGCAGAAATGCTCATGCAGAAACTATTAAAAATGCAAATTCAGCATTTTGAAAGGCTATTAAAACTTCTTTATTAGAAAAAAAAAATAAAGTTTTTAAACATACCAAGAAAAAAAATGCTTAGAAATATCCTCCAGGGACAAATTATAAACTTGCTGAAAAAGAACGTTTAACAGGATATGTCTCCCTTCTATCCATTCTGACTTTAGATCATGGAGGACTACAGATCATTTCCATAAATAAACCCACCAGAAGATCCTATAAAAAGAGTGTGAGTTAAATATACTTGTGAAATAACTGCTACCCTGTCCAGACTAAACCTATCTGCTTGCCTCTGTGACCAACAAAAGTCTTTGCCTGAAGAAAAGGTGAAAATAAAAGCCCAGCTGGGATCAGAGTTTTGCAATAGGATGGTGGGATCGGAGGTGTAGCTGTTTTCACCCAAACCATATCTGATCCTCTAAACTGAAGGATTCTCTGACTATTTTGCCCATAGGAACAGAACTTCCCAAATAACTTCTAGAACTTGTTAACTTCAAATAGCCCCATGGTGTCAAGTGGGTTTTAAAAATCTTCACATATACTGTCCCTGAAAGTGTATATGACCTAATAAACACATGGTAAAAGTAGCATTAGAGCAGTGGAGAAAAAATATCTCTGTGAAATAAAGACATATGAAATAATTTTTTAAGACTTAGATTGACTCTGTAAAGAAGTAAAAGTTCTAACTCATCTGAACAACATAACACCTTGTATTGGACATGCTCAGCTTTTACTGAAAGGTCAAAGCTCTCTGTGGACAACAAAGGCTACTGAACACAAATGGACCATAGCACATGACTCTGGTGATTCATTCTAAAAGTATGACTTGTCAGCTCTAGCATTACAAGGCATTAAAACCCACGCACCGTTCTCTGATGATAACACTGTTCCTAACTATTTGGCACCGGGAATCACAATGGACACCACTGAGAGGAAAAAAAAAAAAAAGACAGAATGAGGAAAGAGAATCCCTACTGTCCTGAATTTCAGCATGACATTAGGCTATATGTCATTTGGCGCATGGCTAGATCTCTAAACATGAAGCCCACGGGGCTTAAGAGAAAAATATGATGCTGCATTTCGAAAAACTGAAAAGTATTCTAATCTCAACTACAAGTTTTCTGCTTCAATCAGACAAATAAACAGCTATACCACTACTATTCTGTTCTGTATGATATTGTTTTAAAAGAGCTATGTAAAACAATCCTTTTCAGTGGCAGTTTTAGAGTGATTGTCAAATTAATTAACAAAGATGCAACCAAAAACAGGTCCACCTGTGACAGAGATTTCAAGTAGGCATGAAATGAAATCAGGAATATCAATACAAACTGAATACTGATGTTGCATCAAATGAAATAGAAATTTCTAAATTTCTAAACTTGGAATTAGATTCAGATTGTTTAAATCAGAAAACATACACATACCTATATGGTGGGTTAATTTATGTGATTGTAAACACAAAGGCCTTTACCCTAACTCTTCTGCTGGAAGTTTAATAAGACTCAAAGCCATTACATAATAAGGCAATCTAACATGAAACTATCTTTCAGAGAAGAAAACATTGATTTAATTTTACAATAAGCCTATAAGTGAAAAAAAATTACTAGAACTGATAAGTGAAATCAGTAACAAGATACAAAATCAATGTACAGATATCTGTTGCATTTCTAAGCACTAATAATGAAGTAGCAGAAAGAGAAATTAATAATCCTATTTACAATTACACCCAAAGAATAAAATACCTAGAAATAAATTTAACCAAAGAAGTGGAAGTATATTCCGAAAACTATAAAACATTAATGAACAAAATTAAAGAGGACACAAATAGAAAGATATGTCACACTTATGGATTAGGAGAACGAATACTGCAAAAATGTCTACACTACCAAAAGCAATCTAGATTTAATGCGATTCCATTTTTCACAGAAATAGAACAAACAGTCCCAAAATTTGTATGTAACTACAAAAGATCCCAAATAGCCAAAGCAAACTTGAAAAAGAACAAAACTGGAGGAATCACAATCCAAGATTTCAAGATATCCTGCAAAACTATAGTAATCAAAACACACAAAAATGACACATAGATCAACAGAACAGAATAGACAACCCAGAAACGAGCCCAAACCAAAATTATATGGTCAATTAATCTTAGACAAAGGAGCTGCAAGAATATGCCCTGGAAAGAAGACTGTCACTTCAGTAAATTGTATTGGGTGTTCGTAGCAGCACTCTCAACAATAGCTAAAACATGGAAATAGCCTAAGTGTCTATCAACTGACGAATGGATCAGGAAGATGTGGTTTATCTATATCATGGACTACTACATGGCAATGAGAAACAATGAAATCTGGCCATGTGTAGCAACATGGATGGACCTTGAGGGTGTTATGCTGAGCGAAATAAGTCAGGCAGAGAAGGACAAATATCACATGTTTGCACGTATAGGAGGATTAGGAGGAACTTAACTGAGGACCAAGGGGGAGAAGAAGGGGGGAAATGGTGGGGGAAAGGGAGAGATGCAAACCATGAGAGACTCTTGAATGCTGAGAAACAAACTGAGGACTGATGGATGTGGGGGGGAGTGGGGAGATGGGCATGGAGGAGGGCACTCGTGGGGATGAGCACTGGGTGTTATATGGAAATCAATTTGACAATAAACTATTTGTAAAAAAAATAAAAATAAAAAAGATGAATGAAAAAAAATAAAGGCAATTTGATTATACATTTTCAATTAGAAATGCACATTTCTTTTTACTCATAAATTCTATTTCTAGACACTTGGACAAAAATTCAAGAGTATGTATACGTATGTTATTGTAGTAATGTTCATAAGAACTAAATACTGGAAAAAATCTAAACACCTATTAACAAAGTACTGGTTAAATAAATCCTGTACATCAGAATACTATACAGCCACTAATAAAACCACAGGTAGTTGTGTATATTTCTTGTACTATCATGGAAAATGTCTACGATATATTTTTAGTGGTAAAAAGAAAATGACAGAAAAGAATGTTTAATCTGAATCCATTTATGTGTTTTAATATCAATATAAATATACATCATATGCCCCATTTTTGTATTCATAATGTACATAATATACATATATGTGAAAATACATAATGGGGCATACTGTACATATATAAATAATAAACTGGTTCTATTATGCAAATAAATAAATAAATAAATAAATTTTATTGGGAAAAGCAGCTATATGCAAAAGAATGAAACTGGACCACTTTCTTAAACCATACACAAAACCAAACTCAAAACAGATAAAGGATCAAAATGTGAGATTGGAAACCATAAAAGTCCTAGAAGAGAGTGCAGGCAGTAATTTCTGTGACATTGGCCAGAGCAACATTTTTCTAGAAATATCTCCTCAGGCAAGGGAAACAAAAGCAAAATTTAACTCTTGAGATGACCTCAAAATTAAAAGATTCTATAGAGCAAAGGAAACAACCAACAAAACTGAAGGACAATCTACTGAATGGGAGAAGATATTTGTGAATGACATTTCCAATAAAGGTTTAGTATCCATAATACATGAACACCTAAAAAATTTAACACCAACCCCCCACCAAATAATCCAATTACAAAATGGGCAGGGGACATGAACAAACATGTCATATGAAAAGATGCTTGACCTCACTCATCATCAGTGAAATGCAAATCAAAACCATAATGAAACATCACCTCACACTTGTCAGAATGGCTAAAATCAAAAATACAAGAAACAACAAGTGTTGTCAAGGATGTGGAGGAAAAGGAACCCTCATGTACTGTTGGTGGGTAAGCAAACTGGTTCAGTCACTGTGGAAGATAGTATGGAGTTTCCTCAAAAAATTAATACTACAACTACCCTATAATCCAGTAATTGCACTACTGGGTATTTGCCCAAAGAATACAAAAACACTAATTTGAAACATATGCACCCCTATGTTTAATATAGCATTATTTATATAGGCAAATGATGAAAGCACCCAAAATGTCCATGAGTACATGAATGAATAAAGAATATATATATACACCAATATATACATACAATGGAATATTATTCAGCAACCACATGGACAGATCTAGAGCATACAACGTTAAGTGAAGCAAGCCAGTTAGAGAAAGACAAATACCTTATGATTTCACTTATATGTGGAATTTAAGACACAAAAAGCAAAGAGAAAAGTGATAAACCAAAAAGCAGACTCTTGGGGCGCCTGGGTGGTTTAGTCGGTTAAGTGTCCGACTTTCGCTTAGGTCATGATCTCACGGTTCGTGGGTTCGAGCCCCGTGTCGGGCTCTGTGCTGACTGCCAGCTTAGGGCCTGGAGCCTGTTTCAGAGTCTGTGTTTCCCTCTCTCTCTGACCCTTCCCTGCTCACGCTGTCTCTCCCTCTCTCCTAGAAATAAATTAAAAAAAAAAAACATTAAAAAAAAAAAAAAGCAGACTCAACTATAGAGAACAGGTAGTTACCAGAGAGGAGGTAGGTGGGGGAATGTGTGAAATGGGTGAAGGGCATCAAGAGTACAGTTAGCATGAGGAGCACTGAGTAATGCATAGAATTGCTGAATCACTAAGTTGCATACCGGAAAGTAATATAACACTATATGTTACCCACACTGGAGTTTAAATAAATAAATAAGAAACAAAAAGCTTATAAATGAGATTTTTGTGGATTTCCTTTTTTTCAGAAGAGATCATGATAGTGGAGAGAAGGAAGAAACATGGAGGCCCCATCTTTTTTTTTTTTTTAATGTTTATTTATTTTTGAGAGAGAGAAAGAGACAGAGTACAAACAGGGGAGGGCAGAGAGAGAGGGAGACACAGAATCTGAAGCAAGCTCCAAGTTCTGAGCAGTCAGCACAGGGCCCGATGCGGGACTCAAACCCACAAACCATGAGATCATGACCTGAGCTGAAGTCAGACACCCAACTGGCTGAGCCACCCAGGTGCCCCTCTAAATGTCTTTTAAAAGGAAAAAACAGGTGACATAAGACAAAAGGAGATAGATGCTGTAAAAATATTATTTATATATGCTGTGAAATATTATTTCACAGTTTTTTAAAGTTTTAATCTCACCATAGAAGATGATCTAAAAATATACTGACACTTCTAATAATCTGTTTTTATGCATATCATTAAAAATATTTTAAAATAATATGTTTCTAACATACAAAAGTAAAAAATAATAGATACCAGGGAAAAAATAATTGCCAGACTAATTTATATTTTTGTCAGAGAACAATTCCCAGATTAAGCAGATATCCTCAACAATATTGAGTTGCATAATTAACAATGCTGCCAATTTTTCTGAATGGATATGAAATAAATGTTGGACTATTCAACCAGGTAAATATCAGTGATATCAAAACACCTGGTGGAACTTTAAAGATTCCCAACATACTTGATGACTGACAAAAAGAAAATTTCAGAATATATGGGCCTCTCTTATGTGAGATAATTCAGATGAAGTTTGAAGAGGGAGAAAATACAAGATGGGCCTCAGTGAAAGTCACTAGGTGACCAATGCTCTCCGCTTCCAACAAGAATGAATTCATTCATAATTTAGTCATCATTTGCTTAAATTCCCCCAGTCTGCTTATATTATTTTTTTTAATTATCTAAATAAATGTTTGTAGAACTTTGTAGGGTACCAAAAAGTAATATCTACTAAAGGCCTACCATGTGTCAGGCACTTCATATGCATTATTTATTTAATATTAAGTGTGTCAGGCAGGATAATTCCCCCCCAAAGGTGTTTATATCCTAATATCCAGAACCTGTGAACATGTTAGAGCACATGGCAAAAGAAAATTAAAGTTGCAGATGAAATTAAAGTTGTTCATCAATTGACCTGGAGTTGGGGAGAGTATCCTAGAGTATCCAGGTTGTCCAAATGTAATTACAAGAGTCCTTATAAGTGAAAAAGGAGGTTCAAAGGGTGAGACATTTGAAGATGCTATGATGCTGCGTTTGAAGGTAGAAGAAAGCTAGAAGCCAAGGAATGTAGGTAGCCTCTAGAAGCTAGAAAAGGCAAGGAAATGGATTCTCCCCTTGAGCATCTAGAAGCAACACAGCCCTGCTGACAACTTTATTTTAGCCTACTAAGATCCTCTTCAGACTTCTGACCTCCAGAACTGTAAGAGAATAAATTTGTGTTATTTTAAGCCGCTGGTTTGTGGTAATTTGTTAGAGCAGCAATAAAAAACAAATATGTTGAGTGTTTCATTATTTTAACCCCCATAAAATTCTGTGAATTAGTACTAGTATTGTACTTAACTGATTAAGGAAATGAATCTTAGATAGTTTAGGTAACTTGCCCAAATTTTACCTAGCTAACAGGTACCTGAACCAAGATTCAAAACAATTCTAATTCCAAAGTTTACCCACTTAGTTCTACACTATCATTCTTCTTTCATGGGTTGATGTAACCATAAACTCAACATTTCAAATCCACACCATATATTTATTCTGAAAGAAAATTCAATCTCCAGGGTCTTCCTATGGTATCAACACATGAAGCAGCTGGTATGGACTCAGAATGAATGAGAAGAGGGTGTAAAACAGTAGGACAGTAACTAAAGCAGGAGAAAGACTAGGAGTTTTACACCTACTGTTGTGAGCAATGAAGCAGGGAAGCATTCTGACAGCTGCTGATGACAAGCAGATTGGCTGCTACAGACATCATACTCCATGAATGACAACAGAATTTTCAGTAATGGTTCCTACCAGTACAGCCCATTTTTCAGTGTTGACAGACTCAAATAAACATTCCCATTTCCAGTGACTCATTGGGCAGAAACAGTTTGGCACCTGGACTTCCCCATAGAGGTCTCTCTATTAAGGAACATTAAAGTATACTACACTTTTACTATTAATCATTTAAAAGATATTTTTCCTCCTGATTTTTATTGGTTTTCATGGAAGTGTCCATTGACTAATACCTCACATTCAGCATGAATCCACTCAGATGTCCCTACTCCAAGTCTCAAGTTTTAATTTCTTCCCAATCAATTCTCTTTCTTCTAGGAGACTTGCCAAGATTGCAACTTATGTTTTAATTCTGTAACCTCTACAGTTAAATTTTGTACTGACTGTCAGTAGCTATAAGAAATAAAATATTCTCTTAAGAAGATATCTGATTCTCTGACAATGACTTTGGCTGAGGGTTCAAAGATCTGAGTTTGATTTTCTTCTGTGAGTACTCCTGTGCACTCAAAGGAAGCCATCTCATGCCACAATGCTTGTAGTTACATTACTACTATTCCAGTAAGCAACTACTAATGCACTTGACTATTTGGTACTTTAAGACAATCAACAACAACCGAAAACTGTATTAATCCTGATAACACTCCATACCATGTGTTTCTAACCTCCCATTACACATTTGTACAGAACACAGCAATGCATTTAGGCTCAAGTAGAACCAAGCCGATCATCAAATCCCTTCTTTGAGATTCTTTTTTTCCCTGAGACTACTCCGAGTGCCAATGCTATATTGGCCAGGAGACAGAAGACAGAAACTATACCAGTTATTAGAACAAAGAAAATCTAATATAAAGAAATATTAACCCTGTATGGCAAAATTAAAAAGGCAAAAAGGGAATACCTAGGAATCCTGAAAATAGGTATCCTGAAAATCATTACAAAAAATGGTTACCACTCTCAACAGCTATGGTGCAATAGGTTATGATGACAAAACTTAGATGCCTGGAGAAGGAATCCAAGGACCTGAAACTCATTTCTGAGAAGGAGTTCTGCTATCTCTGAGTGGTGTTGATGGGCTGGTTTTGTACACATTGGAAAAACCACAGTCATGATCCACTACAGCTACAGGAAGAAACTGCTGCTGTTGAAGTCAAGAAGCATTGCTGGGAAGATGCTGACGGAAACAGGTAGCAGACCTGCAGACAAGGAGGAGTGAGTACCTCCTTTTCCTCTGCAGCTGCCCTGTAAGCACCCCTGCTGGCAGATCCTAACAGAGAGCCAGCTAGCCTTCAAACCAGAAAAGTTGTTCTCAGTGTCCCAGATCCAGCAGAAAGGCAATCGCTAAATAACCAGCACATGATGTAATGTTCATCAATTCATTCATCAAATATTTTTACAATATCTACTATATTACATACGTTTGTAAGCACTGAACAAAAGAAGAATGTCTCTGCTTCCAAGGAGCTGACATTTTGGCAGGAGGGAAACAGATAATAAACAAATAAACAAATATTTAACATTTTAGGTGGTAATAAGTTCTTTGAAGAAAAATAAGTCAGGGTAAGAGGATGGAGAAAAATGGGGCCAGAAGCTCTACAGATAGGGACAATACACATAAAGCATGGGAAGTGAAGCCATACTGCTGGGGTTTGAATACTAGCTCTGCTTCTTACAACTCTACAATTTTAGGCAAGTTACTTAAAGCATCTGTATCTCAGTTGTGCTAAGTGTCAAAATGGAGATAATGATGACAATAAAAATACTGACCTCATAGAATTGCTATAAAGATTAAATAAGTGGATATCTACAAAGTGCCTAGAATATAGTGTCATATTATTAAAGAGTGAATAGCTTATTGACAAGAGCTATAAAAAGCCTAAGTTGGGGGTGGAGGGGTTTAAGGTAAAAGAAGAGGTAGAAGGAATAGAAGCAGCCATGAGGAACGAAGAAGACATTGCCTCATCTCCAGACCAGTGGTGTGGTAGAGCCCCTCCCTATGAATGTGGTTGAAGCCTCCTCAGAACAAAGGCAGGCAACATGGCCCAATTAACTCCTATACAGATATGCATAGCTCTGACATGACTCTGTAACTTGGACTGTGTCAAATCAGACTATATGTAATCATGTAGGGGAGACAGAGGTACAAATCTCATGAGAGGCTACACCCTTGTGTTTAGGGCTGTTTTTCAGGTACAAACCCATTGAGCCCATACCAGCATAACAAATTAAAGTTACATCCTGGACAAAATTTTTTTTTAAAAATACCTTGGTGTCTTTGTGTAAGAATCTCTGTGTAAGAATCCTGCTAAATTTCTTGGGGGCCTGTGTCTAGGCTTGCGTCCAGGATTCGGAGATGGTGCAGTACATTTCCACATCCATTTCACCAGTGTGAACCTCACAGCACCGGAAGTGACTTCACCTGAGGCCAGCAGACCACTCGATCCTTAAGAGATTAGTCTCTCCCAGCATGTCAGGACAAGGACCTCAGATCCACAGTGGAACCAGGTGAGGCCCAGGAAACAGCTCAGGGAGCACCATCAATTGGACTGGTAAGAACCCAGGTTCATTTTGGTAGACCTGCCCCAATAAGGCAGAAGGGGATACTGATCATCTCCCAGAATTGTCCCAGTAGGTCCATAAGGAATGAAACCCCAACTCCAAGGTGCTGAGCTCTGGGCAGGGGGTTGCAGTTGGTGTGTGACTGCATGTGAATGAGATGGACAGCAGAAAGCTTCCAACCTGACCAATGAGCCAAAGCGAGTGTTGAGTCCCAATCCGCCATTCTGTGGTGATCTCATATGGCTTAAGGCAGTGTCAGACTTTCTTGGGAATCTGATCCAGGTCAGGGCTTGATACTGAACCCGCCAATACTAAGAGAGGAGAGCAGCCAGAAACGAGAGTACCTCCTCTCCAAATTAGTCATTCCTTTCCCCCTTTTTCCTCTCTTGTACATGAAAGTTGTCCATTAGGGGGAGGAAATGGGTGGAAAGCAGAGTAAATCAACTCCCCTAGAGTGTATGTTGAGGAATTTCAAAAATGGATGTTCAGGAGATTATGATGTGAAATTAACTCCTGAAAATCTCCAGACATTCTGTGAAATTAATTAGCCATCATTAGGGGTAAGTTGACCCTCTGAGGGCTCACTTGAGAAGGAACTAATTGGCTGTGTTCAGGGTCATTGTGGGGGATCCAGGCCACCCTGACCAATTTCCTTACATTGGCTGTTGGCAAGAACTGGTCATATCCCAGTCACCTTGACTAAAAGTCTGTATTGAAGAGTAAAGTTATGATGGCTCATGTCATGGATTCCTCCAAATGCCAGCCAAAAACTGAAAAACCCATAGTGTGGGGAGAGCCTGAGACGAACACAGAACCCCCCACTGCCACCTGTGTCTCCAGCCAGCCCAGCTGCTGAAACCCCACCAGAGCCTGCCCCTAGTCCTGAGGCCTCCCCACTTCTAGCACCATCAGCCCTTTCATATGTGACTGGCTCACTCAGTCCTAACCATACACCCCTACTGGAAGGGACTAGAAGATAAGGCCAGTGAAGACAGTTCCTCCCTGCAGCAACACTGTGGAGTCCTACAGATGCCATTGCGAAAAACTAGGGGACCAGTTAACTATGACCAGGAAGGCCAGATCCAAGGATGCCAGTGTGTTTTGTGTACCAACCCTTTACCACTAAGCACCTCCTAAATTGGAAGCAGCATACTCCCTCCTATACGGAGAAATTCCAGGCTATGATTGAATGAATGAAGTCCATAATTCAAACCCATAAACTTACCTGGATGGACTGCGGCCAACTCTTCCTGACTATCTTCAACTTGGAGGAGCATCGCTGATTTACCCAGGCAGCCCTAAAATGATTAGAGGAGAATGCCCCAGCTGGGACACTAAACACCTAGGCTTATGCTAGGGCTCAATTCCTTGGGGAGGACCCAAAATGGGACCCAAATGACTCAAGTGTAGATGGAGGGCTCCCAAGTGAATGTTATTAAAAACCCCTTCTAAATGGCCTGAAAGGTTGGGGGGGGGGAGGCCATAAATATGAGTAAAACATCAGAACTGCTTCCAGACCCAAGGAGAGCCCGAGCCAGTTCAATATGAAACTATGTAAGGCATTTCATTTCTACACTTTTGATCCAGAGGCGACTGTTAACCAGCAGATGGCCAATGCAGCTTTTGTAGTTCAGGCCTAAGGGGATATCCAGTACAGGCTGCAAAAGCTAGAGGGTTTTGCTGGCATGAATGGCAGTCAGTTGCTGAAGTAGCAACTAAGGTGTTTGTCAACCGTGACCAGGCAATGAGAAGGGAAGAACACTGGAAGATGCAGGAAAAAGCAGACTTGTTAGCTTCTGCTTTAGTGGAGCTGTCAGAATGCTCCTGGAAAGGTGCCCTAAAGGGACAGGACCATGGCCAAAAAGGGAAATGGTGGGGAGGATCATCTCACCCAGGACTAAAGTTAGGACAGAACCAGTGTTCTCACTGTCATCAGGAGGGCCACTGGAAAAATGAGTGCCCCCTGCAGCCAGATAATTCTCAGCAGGGCCCCAAGCCGAAAGAAAGAGGCCATGTGGTCCAGAACAGGTACTAACCAGCATCATAGCCTCATGGGGCCTTTGAAGATGGTTTTGTGGGGCTAGTTGCCATGGAGGACTAAGAAGACTAGTACAGACCGGGCTCAATTTTGTTAGGCACCTAAAAACCCATAGTCCAAATGAATGTGGTGGTGGGGGCACCCCATGACTTCATGGTAGATAGTAAGGCAGAACATTTGGTGGTGACTCAACCTGTAGGCCCTCTCTCACAGACAAGCCACCATTGTGGGGGCCATGGGCAATCAGACACACAGTCCCTTCCTGCTGCCTTGGCGATACAATGAAGTATTATGGCCATGAAGTCATCCATGTGGCCAATCAAGACTTGGTGGCCATGAAATCATCCATGAATTTCTGTACGTCTCCAACTGTCCCATGGATCTAATTGTCCAGGACCTGTTGGGAAAGCTGCAGGCCCAGAAAACTTTCAACTCCTATAGACAAGCTGCTCTTGCCCTACCAAAGCTGGAAGCAAAGATCATGACCCTCACAATTACCCAAGGGGAAGAATGGTACCTCTATAGTCTCATGGAGGAGCCACAACAGGAACCTGAGCTTCCCTTCAGAGTTCTGGGGATGTGGGCTGAGGACAACCCACCAGGACTGGCCTGGAACATACCTCCAGTAATTGTAGAACTAAAGCCAGGGGCAGAGCCCATCCGTGAAAAACAATATTTCATCCTTCATAAGGCACAGGTGGGTATACAGAGCACCTGGAGAGACTTCTAATGTACAGATCCTCTGACCCTGTCAGTCATCTTGGAATATGCCTCTTCTACCAGTCCAGAAGCCAGGCACTAAGGACTATCCCTGGATGAAGTAAACCAGGCCACCATCAACTCTTCACCAAGTTGTCCTGAACCCTTACATTCTCTTGGGTCTTATCCCCACTGAAGCTGCCTTCTTCACATGCCGAGACCTCAAGATGCTTTTTTCTGCATCTGCCTGGCCCTCTAGAGTCAACTGATCTTCATCTTCCAGGATTCAGGAGAGAATCCTGAAAACAGTGACAAGTGCTAGTTGACTTGGACCAGATTGCCTCAGAGGTTCAAAAACTCCCCAACCATTTTTGGCACTGCATTAGCCTCAGACCTAAGAGCCTTCCCAGTGGATCAACATGGCTGTGTCTTGCTTCAGTACATAGATGACTTACTGCTGGCTGGAAGGTCTCAGGCAGATTGCATGGAACTCGGCAGCTCCTTACCCTCCTTTGGGAAACTGGCTGTAAGATGTCTAGGAAAAAAGGCCACATCTGTCAAAAGAAATTCAAGTACCTTGGCTTTCACCTCTCCCAGAGGCAGCGCCAAGTCGACCAGGAGAGGAAAACAGGCCCTTTGTTCGATCGCAGTCCTGTTGACCCAACGTCAGATTCAGGAGTTTCTCTGGGCCACAGGTTTCTGTAAAATCTAGATAACTAACTTCTCGGTCTTGGCAAAACCCCTTTATGAGGCCACAAGGGGAGGACAGTGGAAACCTCTGTTATGGGAGCAAGTACAGCAAAGGGCCTTTGAAGAGATCAATAGTCCCTCACCGGCATGTCTGGTCCGGGGCTCCCAGATATGTCCAAGCCCTTCTTCTTGTACCTTCATGAACTACTGGCATCGTGGTGGGAGTCAGTCTTAACCCAGGTGTTGGGGTCATGGCATCACCTGTTGGTATATGCCTCCAAGCAGCTTGACTCTGTTGCCCAAGGCTGGCCATCCTGCCTACAGGCACTTGAAGCCCTCTTAGTGTCTGAGGCTGACAAGTTAACTATGGGACATTAATTGACAGTCTGAGCGCCACATTCAGTATTGACATTAACGACTACAAAGGACAATACTGGTTAATCAACACCCAGATGATCAGGTATCTAGGAATGCTATGTGAGAACCGCACATTCACCTAGAAGTAGTGCAGACCCTAAACCCTGCAATCCTACTGCCTGTTGGGTCGGGTCAATCAGATAATGATTGCATTGAAGTTATAAATGAGGTGTTCTCCAGCCAACCAGACTTAAGGAACCCGTTCCTCAAGGACCCCAACATTGAATATTTCAATGACCGTAACAGTTTTGTGAAACAGGGAGAATGCCTTGCAGGGTACTCCGTGGTGACCCTGAATTCTATCATTGAGGCCAAACCCCTGCCAAAGGTGTCTTTGGCACAGAAGACAGAGCTCATTGTGCTAACCCCAAGCATTCCAATTGGCGGCAGGGATACATGTTAATATGTACACAGGTTCTAAGTATGCTTTCCCCACCTTCCATGTATATAGGGCATATAAAGAAAAGGGTCTAATAAACTCAGGAGGAAAATACATAAATTATGGTAAGGAAATCCTTGAACTCTTAGACACTGTGTGGGCCCCTAAAAGAGTGGCAGTCATACATTTTGGGGGAGATCAAAGGGGAGACACCACAGCTACACGGGGATACTGTAAGGCAGACAAGAGGTAAAGCTTGCAGCCTCCAAAGAAACAGCAGAACCAGCAGCTTTAGCCACTGCACTGTTCCCTAGTCCACTGGCAGAATTGGACCCTAATAACAGCATGAGAGTACCTGTTTTGAGACTGAAAATGGAAGCTACCTCTGAGGTAGATGGTGGAAATTTGAAAACGGCTGAGTAGCAATTCCTGAGGCGCTCTAGCTTTTGTCAAGCATTGCCATCAGCAAACCCATATTGGCTGGACAGTTCTCAAGACTATGCTGAGCCGACATTTCTACATCCCTCGACTCTCCAGCATAGCGTGAGCAGTATGCAAGCAATGTGAAATTTGTCCCCATAACAACCCATGTCATGGACCCAAGGCTGCCCTGGGAGTGCAGAGTGTTGGGGGAGCCCCATTTGAAAATATGATGCTGGACTTCACTGAGCTTCCCCAGGTCCAAAGCTGTAAATGTCTGTTGGTCTTTTTGTGCACCTTCTCAGGCTGGGTGGAAGCCTTCCCCACTTGCACAGAAAAGGCACATGAAATGTCCCGACTTCTAAAAGAAATAATTCCTCAATTTGGGATCCTTATCACTATAGGATTAGAAAATGGGCCAGTGTTTGTGGCTGAGGTTGTGTGGCTGGTGGCAAAGGAGTTAAACATCACCTGGAAGTTACACACGGCATACTGACCCCAGAGCTCCAGGAAGGTGGAACGAATTAACCAAACCCTGAAGCTGCAATTAAGTACATTATGCCCAGAAACCCACCTACACTGGGACCAGATGTTGCCAATCACCTTATTAGGAAACAGGTGTAGCCCCACTAAGCAGATGGGGTTCTCCCATTATGAAATCTTTTATGGATGCCCCCCATTTATGTAGGGCATAGGGGCAATCTAAATGAGAAAGGCAGTCTAACCCTAAGGCAACAGATGCGGGCCCTTGGCTCTCCCCTCACCACCTTACACCACTGGGTCAGGGAATGATTACCTGAGTCTGACCACAGACGCTCACCCCTTTAAACCAAGAGATGATGTATGGATGAAGGAATGGAATGTCTAACCCCTAAAACCCCTCTGGAGAGGCCCATTCACTGTCATTTTGTCTACCCCTTCTGCAGTAAAGGTAGCCAAGGTGGATCCCTGGATTCACCACAGCAGAGTGAAGCCAGCATCTCGAAACCAGGGGTGCTTTCCTGATCCATCAACGCCATGCACGCTGACCATACAGAAGCAGCAATCTGCGACTCCAGAGGCTCTGGGAGACTGCAGCCCTGCTTTCATGTAGCCCAGTCATTCTGGAAGCTGACTAATTTATGCACAGCAGAAGTTGAGGAATCAACAGCCCGGTGAAGCAAATAGACTGTCATTATTTTCTATATGTTTCCTTACTGTGATGCACTGCCACCTCTTGTGTCTCACTGTTACTGTGATTCTTGCTTTACTTTTCACCATAGGATTGGCAAAGGCTGCCCCCACCAGCTGGGAATGGGTGAGAGGTTCTGTTAGCACTCACCTTCCTTTTGTAAATAGGATGCTTTATTGGTATTTGTTGTTTCTAATATGGACTCCTTCTGTAGACAGATTCTCATCATGCCACCCATGTATTCACATAACCAGGTTAGGCCAGGGGGTCACTGGACCTTACTACACCATAACCACTTCTCATGCCAGGGAAAGGTCCTAGGGAGCGCCATACACAGTAAGACTACCTATTCTATCTGCCAACGGGAATCTCAATACACTTGTTTCAATGCACATTACTCCCCAACTGAGGAATGACTAGAGGTCCAGAGTCACCCCAAGACAGGCACCACTGGTATGGGACAACTAATTAACAAAACTAAAATTATCAATCCAAACTGACTAGTATCTATATTACTTGACATAGATATCAAATAATAGATATAGATTACAGCCATAGACATATTGCCATATGGTTTGCCATGTGGAGGTAAGACATGGGAACGAGAATACTAACTCAATGATAAATACATGTGTGAAGGGTCTGGTGCCTGAGGTTTTTGGCCCCAGGCACCTGAATCCTTCTGTCCTTATTGGAGCTATGTCACATGGGCCACCTGGTAGACTAAAGACAAAACAGCACTCCTCCAATCGGGAACCTGTAACCCTATTAATTTTACCATCCTTGACCCAGGAGACTCAAAATGGAAAATGGCCCACCAGATTGGTATACTTATCTATGGGCAGGGCAAAGACCCAGGAATTATGTTTTATTTTAAGAGAGATACTGTCATACATAAGGCCACGACCCACCAGGTTTTTCATTTTCGGGTTTTTTATGAAAAAATGGAAAAGGGTCCTTCTCCTGTCTCCATCATGACAAAAAATCTGCTTCTAGCCCTGGCAGAGACTGTAGCCCAGACTCTAAAGATCTCTTTTTATTATGTATGTGGGGGAACCAACAATGGGGATCAATGGCCATGGGGAAGCTAGAGAATTAGATCCCCATGAACCTTATAATGGAACAGAATACTCCAGTCCTACTAATGGGATTTGGCTCTTCAAAACCTCAATTATTGGGAAAAAACTGTTTTGTCCAGTGTGGAAGAAATTTTACCACCTCTGTTGGAAGCTTAATGTGCCTAGGCCAAACATTTTATAACTCAACTGCCTTGGGAAACCCAATGGTGGGGGTCCCCAGATCACCTTGAGCCAGATCCCCGCTCCTGTCTAACTTCTCTCATTTCCAAAAGGTCTGGGACAATGTTGACGCAGCCACTGAATGGTGGGCCCCAGGTGGACTATACTGGATATGTCGAGGACAGCCTATACATACTTCCCTTAGGCTGGTCAGGGTCATGTGTGCTGGGTACTTGGGAACTGTTTGTCCATCTTTCTTCCTGCTTCCATTTTCCAGAGGGGAACATTTGTGAGTCCACGTGTATGGGGATAGAGAGACTCAAAGGAAATGATGTTCACTACAAACTGGCAATTGGAAAGATGATGAATGCCTCCTGAGTATATAATCCAATAATATGTTCCTGCCACCTGGGCAGACGATGGGTCCTGGGGCTACTGCACTCCCATTTACATGCTAAACCACATAATCTGCAAGCAGTTGTAGAAATTATAACCAATGAAACTGCCAGAGCTCTTAAGTTAATAGCCAAGCAGCACACCAAAATGCACTTTGCTATCAATCAAAATCGCTTGGCCTTATATTACTTGCTTGCTTCAGAGGGGGAGTTTGTGGAAAGTGTAACCTGAGCAATTGCTGCCTACAGAGAGATGATGAAGGAAAAGTCATAAAGGAGATCACAGGTTGGATGAGAAAGGTTGTTCATGTCCCAGTCCAGGCCTGGAAAGGTTGAAACTCCGGGGAGTTATTTGGAGGATGGTTTTCAACTCTCAAGACATCCAAAAACCCTCATAGGTGTTATCCTCTTGATTTTGGGAGCTTGCTTAATCCTACCTTGCCTAGCTCCCCTGGTTTTACAGTCTGTCTCCAGCCTCATTGAGGCAACAGTGGAAAGGAAAACGGCCATGCATGTGATGATGTTATGAACTATAAGCCTCTAAACCAAGATGATGCTCTTTGACTCAAAATAGGGGGTCCAAGCATCAGAAGGGGGAATGTGGTAGAGCCCCTGCTAAGGGATGTGGTGGAGGCCTCCTCAGAACAAAGGAAGGCAATGCCTACATACATATGTGTAGCTCTGTAACTTGGACTGTGTCCAATCAGACTAGATGTCGCCATATAGGGGAGACAAAAAAATAGAAACTGCATAAAAGGCTACACCCTACTGTGTTCAGGGCTCCGTCTTTTGGATATGAGCCCACTGAGACAGTGCTGGCACAATGAATAAAGTTGCTTCCTGGACAAAAATAAATGGCCTCAGTGTCCTGTCTCTGTGTGAGAATCCTGCTACAGTGGTACAAAAGATAAGGAAGAGAAAACAGCCAGCACTTGAAAGGTCCATGAGGGATGTTGAGTCTTCAAGGGGGAGATAAGTATAAGTAAGATGAGAAATATAAAAGCCACGTTACGAGAGTAGGCTGAGGATGCTGCACCACAGATAGTAATGGAAGCAATTTAGGCAAAGAGGACACAGAGGTGGGAAAGTGCTTCACTTTTACCAAAAGTAAAAACACTGTAATTATAATGATAATAGTTTTGTGGTGGCAAGAACACCAAAACACTTTTAATAAACAATGATATATATTTCTATAACACATTCCTATTCACAAAAGACATTTAGGTCCACTCATTTATTGCTCATAAAGAAACTATGAAACTGGCAGACAGCAGACATTCACAGTCAGAGTGAAGACGTAAGCAACCCTAGAATTATTTTAGCCCAATAACTCCAAAATATTTAACAATTGTTAGGAGAGTGAATATATCTACAGAAAGCTAAACTAAGGCCTTGGAGAAAATATATTATGGACACTTAGATGTTTTCACATCGTATGTGTGAAACTGTAAATGGGTTCTGAGCTGATGGTGTATCTAAAAAGAAAAGGCCCTTTGGTGGAGCAGTAAGTACTCTGACTAAACCAAAAATTACCTCAGCAGATGGCCCAATCCGGAGACTGCTTCCTAGAGACTGTCATATTGGAAAGCAGCCCCTAAAAAATATGGGAATTCTGTACACCTGTCAACACGCTGAAGCCACAAGGTGACTCAGGTCAAAATGACCTGTCTACTGCCTTCCTCCTCAGCTGACATTTCTGGCACAACTCCACAGACCTCTGGGGATTCTAACAGGTATTTCATATACACTGCTTAGAATTCATAACATGGTAAGAAGCTGAAAATAGCTTTTTAGGATAAATGAATCAGAATTCACTTCCTAGAATGATACACATTCTTTTTTTTTCCTTACAAATAGTTTATTGTCAAATTAGTTTCCACATAACACTCAGTGCTCATCCCCACAAGGGCCCTCCTCCATGCCCATCCCCCCTCCCCCCCACATCCATCAGTCCTCAGTTTGTTTCTCAGCATTCAAGAGTCTCTCATGGTTTGCCTCTCTCCCTTTCCCCCACCATTTCCACCCTTCTTCTCCCCCTGTTCCTCCGTCAAGTTCCTCCTAATCCTCCTATACGTGCAAACATATGATATTTGTCCTTCTCTGCCTGACTTATTTCGCTCAGCATAACACCCTCGAGGTCCATCCATGTTGCTACACATGGCCAGATTTCATTGTTTCTCATTGCCATGTAGTATTCCATGGTATAGATAAACCACATCTTCTTGATCCATTCGTCTGTTGATGGACACTTAGGCTCTTTCCATGTTTTAGCTATTGTTGAGAGTGCTGCTATGAACATTGGGGTACATGTGCTCCTATGCAGAATGATACACATTCTTAAAGAACCCTCATCATTCTTTACTTGACAGATTTCAACAAAGAAGCAGAGTGAAGTAAAGTAACTTGCTCAAGGCACCCAGTTTTACAGCCAATGAGTGACAAAGGCAGGGCTAAATATGGATTTCCTGGATACTAATACAGCATTCTCTTTCAGTTCTATAATATAAATATTATTGGAAAGGGACACCAGGGTGGCTCAGTCAGCTGAGAGTCTGACTCTTGATTTCAGCTCAGGTCATGAGCTCATGCTTCATAGGCTAGTGCCCTGCATCAGGCTATGGGCTAACAGAGTGGAGCCTGCTTGGGATTCTCTCTTCCTTTCTCTCTGCCCCTCTCCTGCCCATGTATGCACAGGCAATCTCTTTTTCTCTCTCAAAATAAATAAATTAAAAAAATATATCATTGGGAGGACTGGACAGGAAAGGCAAATAATCCAAAATCAAAACTGACATAGGAAAAGAAAGTGGTGAAAAGGACATCTTTACTGGAGGCTTCTGATTTACCTTGGAGAAAGGACAAAAGTGTCTCAATCGTGTGTTTATTCATCGTGTAAAATGCACGCATATTCTGCATGACCCCAAGTGACATGGCTGAAAATCTAACTTCCACAGGTTCTATTTCACCTATAATCTCTGCATTCAAACTGATCTGAAAGCACCTTGAAGACAGTGACACCATCCTCAAAGTCTTTGTATTCCCTTGACCCTCAAGAGTTACTCAGTAACTGCTTTCCATGTAGCTTTTTTAATTATAATGTTTGCCAAAACAGTTACCCTTTGAATATGGAAATTATTTAAAAAATTTTTCTTCCTGGTTTAGCAAAGTAACATTTAGAGCTCTCCCAAAGAAGTCTACTGATGTCTAGATTTTCCCACTCCATTTCAACTCAAAAGTGCGGGTGCTATTTTATTTAGAAAACATTTGTTTTGTTCAGTCATTTTTCAGCAAAATTTACAAGTCAAAATTATGATTTAGATTGATATAAAGTAAGAGTCAGAAGTTATAAAGCTTTGTTTCATGAAAGGCTTAAGCAAACAAAGGTTATTCTACATAAAATGCACATAATGCAATTTAGCTGACTTGAAATGCAAGAAAGGGGAGGGAATATATGCAAAGAATTACATACAAATGGAGCACTTCTGGTTTCTATGGTAACCAATATAAAGAATACCTTTTTGGAAAATGGACAAGCGAAGTCAGTGAGATATAAATTTATGAGCACAAACCAAAGAATCAATACAATCTCCTATGGTATGTAAAGAAGTCCACAGTTTTCCCTTAATAGGATTGCAAATTTTAAAAAAAGAAAAGAAAAAGACAGAAAGAAATGGCCTATGGCTAACCCCCATTCAGATTTTTTTTCTTAATTCATTGTTTTGTCTTGTGGTTGTTTGTGTACTACACATTTATCAATAATTAGAAATGGCTTTTTTTATTGTTCACTGGACCAGTGACTACAATTATAGTAGGGAAGCCAATGAAGCCTTGATTCTCTAATTGGCCCTTCTCATCAAGGTGTGGTAAGCTGACTCTGGGGACCAGGACGCCCAACAGGAGGACTTATTTGAAATTAATTAAAATATCAGTATGAATTTGTTATTAAAAGAGAGAGACGCATATATCATTTGCTATTCTCTTATTCAGAGAAGAATACAAATCCCCATTGCTATAAAGACTAAACTAAGTATATGTTTTTAGTTTTATAGATGTGGGAAAAGAGAGTGATGTGGGGAAATTAAATTTCCTAATAACCTGCAGCCCACTGACAAATACTTGAGACAGTCAGAGTAGGATATTCCTCCAGGAGCTCCCAAAGCTCCCCTGCTTTGCTAAGGAGAAAACAACATTAGCCTGACAATAGGTAGGCCTCCAGGATGTTGTGAGTCTTCTTTAACATATGAAAACTCTTTTGGAAAATTCCCCTTGTCTTCACCTCCCCCAACTCTCAAGTATATAATCAGTCATTCCTCACAACCCCTAGCAGCTCTTTCTGCCCACAGGTCCTGTCCCCATGCTTTAATAAAAACACCTTTTTGCACTGAAGACATCTCAAGAATTCTTTCTTGTTCATCAGCTTCAGATCCCAGCACTTCAAACTGAAGAGCCAAAAATTAACTCCTCCGTTAAGAGAAACCTCGGGCTGCACGTAGCCCCAGTCCCAGTTCCAGGAAAAGTCTCAGACTGTTCAAGGCTAAAGTCATCCTCAGACTGCCCTCAGTTCAGTTAATCAAAAAGAAAAAGAAACAATTCCTATGGTCTGAGTCAAGGCTGGAAACTGCAGATACAAACTAGCCAATTCCTCACTGCTTGTCTGAACCCCACGTGGGCCCTTCGAACTCACCTCACAATTGGTCATTTTCAGAGGATTCTCAAAAGTCATGATTGGGTCCCACCAAAAGTAATGAACACCTCACAGACACTGAATGGTCAAAGCTGTAATTGTAACTGGTGCTTATGTGATGATGCTACATGTACTGTAACACCCCTATCCCTTACTCCTTAAAAACCCTATTCGCTATTGTTCTTGGCTTCACCTTGCTGCCATGACACAGGCAGGCCGGTGAGCCCCTCCTCGAGCTTGTAATAAAGACCCTTTTGTACTTGCATCGGTGCTGGCTCCTTGGAGGTCTCTGGGACTCATGATTCAGGCACAACAAAATCACATCAAGAGGACTGTGTGTGAAACTATTTTCAGGAACATCAGAAAATCCAATGTCCCAGTGCCCTGTTGCTTTTCTAACTAGTGTATTCTTAACCTACTCAGTCTAATGAAGATGATCTAAGATTATACAATTTATATCCATTCAAGCTTATATCATTTTATTCCCAAAGTGAATAATGGCTAAAATAAGACATTTATCTGAAGAAGAATCTTCTTGTAATCACATAAGAGTTACAGTGATGAAGAGAGTTGAACAATGATTTCAACATTTCATATAAAATTATCATGAATAGGAGAAAATTCCACAGTGTATATTGAATAATACTTTCATTTAACACTGTAACATTAATATCACAGAGATGTCTAAAACTCAGGCTGTCGATGCCTTCGAGCGTATTTAGTTTGTATTTCAACATGCCAGTTCTCTAACTCCATGTGTTATTCCAATGCCTTAAAAAGAAAGGATTGTCTCTAAAACTGAGCCTCTGGATATCACCCAGCTTGATGAAATAACGCTGTGGTTTCCCTCAGCTTCAGACTGCAAAAAGCTGATCTGACATCATTCACAGGGCCTTGGCTTTCCAAACAAGTTTTCAAAATTTATCTTCTCATGCCTACTGCTTTGTTTTGAAATATTTCTAGATTTGAAATTATTAGTTTTACAAAAGCAGTATTGGTGGAAAATTATCAATGATGCCCTGATAGTCTAGCATGAGCTATGTGTAGGACAATTTCAAATACATGTGGGGCAATACTCTTGAAATTGCCTTTCATGAGGTATTTTCCTGGATTCTTGAGCATTTTTCTGGTGTCTAGAAAATTTGTAAAATGTTGTTATGATTAAATTTCATACTACTGAAAAGTATGGATACTAATAAAAACAATAATCACTAATGCATGTAAGATATGAAAGTTTATCTCTTTCTTCAACAAATATAAAGTATACCAGAAAGAAAATTTTCTTGAATTACATGATCATTAAAAATTTTAATGTTTCAAAAATAACATAACTTGCTTTGTTGTATTATGGAAGAGTACAGATGTTTCTGGGAGGCACCAGAATCCCTATCCACACTGAGCAGCTAGAAAGTCCACTTGTCCATCTCTCTATATACAACGCTGATTTCCAGACAAAGAAGACTTACTTCATCTCTGCAGCCTGCCTTCCAGACAAACTAATAGATTCCAGTGAAGTCCCAGCCACCCATAAAGATAATTTGCCTAAAGCTGAGTATCATGAAATGTTTAAAGTGCTTTTGCAGTATTCACTATGTTTGAGCAATGTATTCAAAGTACACAAAAAGAATATTTTTGCTGTGCTTTTTTTTTCTCCTGAAACATGTAGGAAGGACACAGAGCTGAAAAGTAATGAATAGCTCAGTGGAATAAACTTTCCCAATTTAAAGACCCACTTACTTTTGATCTTGTCCTTCTGGGTGGGCATGTATAGTATTAAAAGACTGTGGAGATTAACTCTGGTTTGAAAATTGTGACCACTTTTGCACTATACAACCTGTCAGTTTTCCTAAAGAGTTATTAATATAGTTATTTCTTTCTTTGTTAATCAACATATCCCTGTGCACTGGGCTTAAGTGGAGACTTTGGAGATGACTTCTGGTTCTGCTATACTCACATATTAATACTTTTTGGTGCTTTTCATTCTTCTTTTCAGATCCATACTTCCATCTGATATCATTGTCCTTCTACCTGAAGGGCTTCCTTTAACATTTCTTCTAAAGCTTATGTGTTTATGAAGAATTCTTTCCACTTATGCTGCAATCTGGAGAACTCTCTAGTCAGTATACAGAGACTACTGTAGATTTCACCTTGTTTGTTTCCCTTCTCTCAGGAATGATTGTCCTGTGTTACCTACTATTCAATGTTTGAACACATTAAACACTTGTTTAATGTATTACATCTGTTTTTGTTGTTGTTGTTATACTGAGAGGGTAAATCTGATCCCTGGTACTCTGTCATGGCAAAAGCAGAAGTCTTACTCCTTTATAAAAGAAAAAGTTAATCAACTTTCGATGAAACCTATGTCATGGAATATGTTGTTTCCTTCTTTATGTTTAGTGCCTTCTATGCTTTATCAAAGATGTTATAAAAATAAATGAAACATGATGTTAAAAAAGAATTTTGGCTGAGTCAACAAGAGACCATAGATAACACATCCCAAAGGAGGTGATAGAACATATGCATGATTTACAAAATTTCACAGCCCTCAAACTCCTTTCTCATATTGAGGGTATAAAAGGATTTGGAGCTTAAGGATAGGGAAGAAAGTACTTCTTTAAAGAGATCTGGAACTGTGTTGTGAATTTCACTCACTGTAAGGAGGAAATGTACTTTCATCTCAAGGAAAGGGATTCCAGTGAGGTCATTCAGAGGACGAAATATGTGTCTTCTATAATTGGAGGACCTAGTGGTCTGATGTCACTAACAGCTGTGCAATCTAAAGCATAGTTTCCTCTGGCTAGCTGGTCCCAATGGTAGAACAAGGAAGTAAATCCTGAGTTGCTTATGACTTGCACTTCAAGAACAAGGAGAAAAGAACTGGTCTTCAGTCTTACACCCCCTTGTCCAAAAAACTATCTGGAGGGCAAAATAGATTACAGCAGAGAGAAACTAAAAACAGTGCTAGATTACTTAGGGCTGAAAAAGAAGAACCAGGTGACAATTAAATACTTATTCTCTCTCCTTATTTTTTAATTCCTTTGTTTATCTATTTAGTTTGAGAGAGAGAGAGAGAGAGAGAGCAGGGTAGGGACAGAGAGAGTGGGAAGAGAAAGGGAGAGAGAGAATCCCAAGCAGGCTCTGCACCATCATCACAGAGCCCAATGCCAGGCTTGAACTCATGAACTGTGAGACATTGACCTGAGCTGCAATCAAGAGTCAGAGGCTTAACTGACTGAGCAACCAAGGCACCCCTGAATGCTTGTTCTCTTTAAGGAAATTTGTCTTAGTGAGATATCCCTAGCACTCACAAGAAATAGACTCACTTTTAAACATCTGTTGAGCCCAAAAGGGAACCAGACCAGGATGGCAATGTCAATCAAAAAAGAATCCACCTACTCTTCTCCTACTTCCACCCTCCCTCAAGGGCCACAAATAGCATTAGCAAAATGAGAAAGGAGTAGAAATGCTAATTAGAGAAATCTCAACCTTAAAGCAAGTTCAAATATTTGATTATTATGAAGAAAAGAAAAGTCTGATTGTTAACCTTTGGCATTTAGTGAGTGTTGAAACTTTCATATCACCTAAGAGAGACGAGAAAAGTCAAAAGATCTGTCCGAGGAGCAGGAGCAGGGGAAGAATTAACTTCATAGTTTAGATTTAAAAGACAGTCAAGACAAGAAGAGTCAAAATTAAGGTAGCCTGGTGATCCACTCCTACAGATTCTTCTTGTTCAACATAAAGATTATATTGAACCTATGAAAGATAAAGAAAATTACTAGTGAAGAAGTGAACATTAGATATATGAAGCTAAATCAAAATTCTACTATAAAGAAACATAACAAAATGATTAAGAAAATATAAATGTTTATTTACAAGCTCACATTAATGTGTAGAATAACTAGTTTTCCCCGAGGAAAACTGAAATGAAAATAAAAGAAAAGCTTATTGTGAGTTTATTTTAAAGCTCTTCATTGTGTCCTTTCAAGTTCTTGCTTAATTTTAACAGCTCTTTCCCTTCAGTGTAAACATTTTGACTTCAGCAACATTTTATAATCTATCCAACATGTAAAATCACATTGCAATGCCTGACTAAATTTGATTTTTGAAAGTTTTTGTGTTCATTAAAGACAAGGAAACACACTGCAAAGAGATCAGGAATTATCACATTATGTATTACAGCCATTTATTTGTGGAAATGGAGCATGAAATAAACTATTTAGTTCATTAGCTCAAGTAGGAGAGCATTGTTCAAGCATGTTGTCCATTAATCACTGATAACCAGTGTTTAGCGTGCAGACATGCATGACTGAGAACATGACTAAATAATGTAGAATCCTCTTCATAAAAATCATAGTGTATGCAATTTTTATGTGTGATTTATCACAGTACCCTTGGCAGAGTCCCTGGGAAGAGCTTGAAATAGAGATTAATTAAATAGTAAATCTTTACATGTTTTTAGAAAACAGATTTTGAATGTTCACATATCCTCCTTACTCCCCTTTTTCTCTTATGTTAACTCAAATGAAATTTGTCAAGACAATGCAACCAGTTAAAGCTCTGACTCCCTTCTGAAACTAATGTCTACCCTCTCTACTTGATAAGATCTTATAACAAATTATTGATTTCCTGTCAAGAAGCATCTCCTGATGAACACTGCCAAATACTCTCAGTAACAGTAAAAGGGAGGAGCTCCAAAGGAAATCGTGTACCCGAGGTGTTTAAATCATCATAGTCCTCAGTATTGAAATACTAACGGTAGGCTAGTTAAACTTTAAAGGTAGAGCAGTGAATAATGTTTGTTCCATGAGGACACCAATAAGACTACCTATAATAGTAACTCCGTCACTTCCCAAATATACTCCCAACTTTAACAGCAAATGTTTTAAATTCCGTTTTTAAAAAAAAATATTGGCAGCATTATTCCAAATAGTGATAATATGGGGATGTCAAATGTTCAGTGACACCTGAATCAATAATATACACAAAGGAGCACATAGAGCAGTGAGAATGAACACTGCATTTCAACAATAGAGATGAATCTCACAAACAATGCAAGCAAAAGAAGCACAGTCAAAATAATATATATTGCATAATTATACTTATATAAAGTAGAAAAACAGCAAAACGAAAGTGCTTTTAGTAAAACTAAAGTGCTGTTAGAAGTAAAGAGTGGTTACCTTTAGGGCAGGCAATGATGATGGGAATAATTAAAGATTAACATGAGAAAGGTTTCTGGGGTGCTGGTGATTGTTTCTTGAGCAGGGTGCCAGTTGAATGGATATTTTGAGTTTGTAAAAAGTCAATGAGCTGTACACTTGTAATATGTGCTATTTTCTACATCTATATTATACCTCAATAAAATTTTAAAAATAATCTTACTTGTAGGCAGAATGGAATATATACCTATAAATATATTCCTATTGACAGCTAGAGAATGTAGGTGAAGATGGACTGAGATGCCGGAGTCCTAGCTAAGGAAGACAGTAAGTACAGAAAGAAGGTATATGAGTGAGGGCAGCAGCAACAGAGATCCATGCCATTTGCAGGTAGCACTCAAAGCAGAGATACAGGTAAGAAAACATCAAAACAGGTATAAAAGGGAAAGAATGAACAGTTGTCATTAATGGAATGAGATGATGCTGTTATTAAAATTTACTTTCTGATAGGAAATATTTGTACTTGAGTTAAGTACTGGCACTTTGAGGAAGCGTATTTCTCAGATTTCTATGACAAGAGCTAGAGCCACAAGAAATGTGATACCAAAACAAGGCAAACCAGGGGCACCTGGCTGGCTCAGTTGGTTAAGTGTCCTACTTCAGTTCAGGTCATAATCTCACAGCTTTTGAGTTCGAAACCCACCGTGAGCTCTGTGCTAGCAGAGCCTGGAGTCTGCTTCAGATTCTGTGTCTCCCTCTCTCTCTGCCCCTCCCCTGCTCACACTCTGTCTCTCTTTCTCTATCTCAAAAACGAATAAATATTAATTTTTTTAAAATAAGGCCAATCAAAAAGTGATGTCAGCAAAATAGAAAATAGGAGTTTTATAACATCTTCTCCACAAACACTGGTTTGACAATTACCTATCGACAGGAGCACCTTTGTGGAAGTCCAATTGTCAAGTGGAGAAGTTTCAGCACACCATTACAGCAGAAAAGAATATGAAATTCGACACATTAAAGAGGTCAATAAAGACTGGAGAAGTTGACTTCTTCAAATGCAAAGACAAAAATACAAGACTTCAAGGAATATGAAAAATCAGAGAAACATTATATCACCAAAGGAACATCATAATTTTTTAGGAACCAACCTCAAATGAATGGAGATCTATGATTTGCCAGATTAAAAATTCAAAATAGTTGTTTTAAGGAAACTCAGTGAGCTACAAGAAAACACAGAAAACAGCTAAACTAAATTTTTTAAAAATCCCTGAATAAAAGGAGAAAATTAACAGGGAGATGAAAATCATTTAAAAAAGAAACAAACAAGAATATTAGAGCTGAAGAATACAATGAAAAAATGAAAAATACTATAGAGAGCATCAATAGCCAACCTGTCAAAGCAGAGAAGAAAGAATTTGTGAAGTAGAAAACGGCACATTTGAAATTATCCAGTCAGAGGAGAACAAATTAAAAAGAACTTTAAAAGAGTAAAGAAAGTTAGGGCACCTGGGTGGTTCAGTCAGTTCAGCATCTGACTTCAGTTCAGCTCAGGATCTCAGGGTTCCTGAGTTTCAGCCCTGCCTCAGACCTCCTGCTGTCAGTGTAGATCCTGCTTCATATCTTCTGTCCCCCTCTTTCTCTGCCCTTCCCAGCTTGTGCACTGTCTCTCAAAAATAAATAAATCTCGGGGCGCCCAGGTGGCCCAGTCAGTTGAGTGTCTGACTTTAGCTCAGGTCATGATCTCACAGTTTGTAGGTCGGCCTATGTGCTGACAGCTAGCTCAGAGCCTGGAGCCTGCTTCAGATTCTGTGTGTGTGTCTCTCTCTCTCTAACCCTACCCTGCTCTCTCTCTCTCTCAGAAATAAATAAAAACATTAAATAAATAAATAAATAAATCTTTAGAAACAAGAGTAAAGAAAGTGTATTTGAACTATGGGAAACCATTAATAGAAAGGGACAGAGAAAGGGGCAGGTAGCTTATTTAAAGTAATAATGGCTAAAAATTTCCAAGTTCTGGAAAGAGATTTGTATGTCCAAATGCATGAAGCTCACAGGTTACAGAACAAATTCAACTTAAAGAGAGCTCCTCTAAGACACTTTATAATAAAACAATCTAAAATCACCAACAAAGGTAGAATTTTAAAATTCTACTCAAAGATAGATTTCTCAGCAGAAATATTACAAGTCAGAACAGAGTGGGAAAATATACTGACAGCATTAAAATAAAAACAACCTGCCAACTAAGAATAACTTACCTGGCAAAGTTGTCCTTCAGTAATGAAGTAGAAATAAAGTCTTAACCAAACAAACAAAACCTGGTGAAATAGTCCCCACTGGACCTGCCTTACAAGAAATGCTGAAATGAGTTCTTCAAGCTAAAACAAAAGGATGCTAATTAGTAACATAAAAACATAAGAAAATATAAAACACACTGATAGATAAGAATATAGTCAAATTCAGAATACTCAAACATCTAATATGGTGGTGTGCTAATCACTTATTGCTAGTATAAAGGTTAAAAGACTGAAGTATTAAAAATGACTATAGCTATAACCACCTGGGTGGTTCAGTCAGTTAAACATCCAACTCTTGATTTTGGTTCAGGTATGATCTCATGGTTTATGGGATCAAGCCCTGCATTGGGCTCTGCACTGACAGCACAGGGCCTGCTTGGGATTCTCTCTCTCTTTCTCTCTCTGCTTCTCCCTCACTCTTACTCTCTCTCTAAATAAATAAATAAACTTAAAATAAATAACTATCATTACAATAATCTCTTAATAACAACATAAAAAGATATAACTTGTGACATCAAAACATGAGATATGCAGTAGTGGAAGTAGAGCTTTTGTATGCAGTTTAGACTAAGTTTTTTCAGCTTGAATTCACTGTTATATGTTTAAAATGTTTTATGTAAGCCTCCTGGTAACCACAAAGCAAAAACATATTGTAGATACACAAAAAAGAAAAAGAAAACAATCAAAGCATGTTACTACAGAAAATCATAAATCCACAAATAAAGACAGCAAGAAAGAATGAAAGGAACAAAGGAACCAAAAACACCAGAGAACAATAAGATAGCATTAGTAACCCCTTGCCTATCAATAATTCCTCTATTTTTTAGGTAATTAATCTTTTTGAGAGAGAGCATGTGTGGGGGAGGGACAGAGGGAGAGGAAGAGAGAGAATCTTAAGCAGGCTCCATGTTCAGCATGATCCCATGACCGTTTACTCATGCCCTGAGCCAAATTTAACCGGTGAACACTCAACAGACTGAGCCACCCAGGAAGCCCAAAGACTCTTTGACTCAGTTTTAATCAGGATTCTTTAAACCCTCTTCTTGACTATGCCTTGACATTAGACTCTGTCTTGTCTTAAAGAATCCTTTAGCAAGAATCTCTGACTTTTGATATCTGATCACCCTTGATATCTGATCAAGTTCTTAATCTCTCACCTTTGATGTATAAATCCTTGGCCTACTCCTATAAATAATCCTATTAGGTTAGCTTAGCAAGAATTCTACTACTCTTAATGCCTTTAATCAGTAATTTTCTATTCACTGATACCCTCACTCTGCTCTTTGCCTATAAATCACCAACTGCATTTGCTGTATTCAGACTTGAATCCAATCTCTCTTCCCTATTGTAATAGTCACGACCCCTATTGCAATAGTCTTGAAAACAGTCTTCCTTACCATTTTTAACACGTATCAGAAAATTTTTGATTTAACATAACCACCTTATGAAGTACATAATATTTGTATCTCCATTTTACTGAGAGAAAACTGAGACTTAGGGTTCAAATAAAACACGCAAGTTCACACAGTAAGAGCCAGGATTTGAAAGCAGGCAGTGAGACTTCAGATACTGAGCTCAACTGCTCTCCTCTCCAGGAAAATGCTATTCAGCTTCAAATTATGTTTCAACCACAAAGAAAGTTCAATAGGGGTGATGTTAGACTAGGCTTTTATGGCTTATGAAGACATAGGTTACCAGTAGAGAAACAGACTAAGTTAATCTTTCTCAAACAACCTCTTTTAAAGGAAATGATGCTACATGAACTTCAATGGAAATAGAATTTTGTGTCATGAAAACTTAGCGAGTGAGAATAAAATGGGGGGAATGTTGTTTTAACAATACCCGCAGATAGTAAAACCTACAAGTTCACTGGCTTTTTGTTGACAAAATGTAGACTCTGTCTACATTCTAATGAAAGAAAATATATTAGCTTTTACCCATAGGTCAGTGAAACCCACATTACAGACCACCTTTGTTACATACCAGAAATCCCTTTATTAGATATAATGCAGTTCTTTTACTCTCCGTGCAAAGCAATCTGGCAGGTTAAAACAATTTCATGTTTTTGAAGGTCATGCTTCAGGTTGGAGCAATAAATTTAAGGGTTCAGCTACCCATGAGAAAAATAGGAAGTATTATATTCCTTCTCAAGAAGCCAACCACTATCAAAACAGCATCAACAGGGTAAGAACACAGATGCTGGAATATCAGCTGTAAAGAAAATGGGCCAGCTGATGGGAAGGTCAGAGACAGAGAGAGAAAAAGGAGGAAAGCGGCAGTGGGGTGGAGAAAATCAGTGCATTGGGCCACTACTGTCACCCTAAGTCTCCGTTTTCTCTCAGTAAAATGGAGATACAAATATTATGTACTTCATAAGGTGGTTATGTTAAATCAAAAATTTTCTGATATGTGTTAAAAATGGTAAGGAAGACTGTTTTCAAGACTATTGCAATAGGGGTCGTGACTATTACAATAGGGAAGAGTTCAAGGGTCTGAGGACTCCCCAAGGGTCCTGGGAGAACTGCTCTGAATCTCCAAAGAGCATCCCGCTTCTGCAGCACAGAGCACAGGAGGACATATGAATGCAAGGCAAAGGCTGGGCCAGGACTGCTATTTCTCCCCTTCTTCTTTTTGGTAACAAGAGTGTCCACGTTTTAGTTGAAACATGATCTGTCAGCTAGAAGCTGCATTTCCCAGACCTCCTTGCCCACAGCTGTATTACAAAGTTTTTGTCAGTGAAATGTGAGGAAAAAGAATAGGTACAATTTGGGGGCCTGTCAAAACAGGTAGGAACATTCCACTTTATGCCCTTATTCTTTGCCCTTTCCTTCAGGGTTGGAACTTGGCGGGGGAGGGGGGAGTATGCAGGCAAGCCAGCCACCACCAAATGGACAAGGACCACACCCTAGGATAGCAACTCTCAATGAGTGGTTCTAAGATGAACAATATAAGTATCCCCCTAGAAAGCTGTTAGAAATGCAAATTCTCAGGACCCACCCCAGACTTGAACTGAAAACTCTAGAAACAGAGACCAATATATCTTCTGATGTATAATAAAGCTAGCCAACCTCTGGTCCAAGGAATAAAATAGCAATAAGGCAAAAGGAACCAAGGCCCACCAATGACCTCAGAAGAGCAGAGCCCACACCTACCTGGACTACCCACATATTTCTAACTGTTGTATATTTTGTGGTCCCTTTATTCTAGCAGCTTATCCTTCTAGCATTAATTAATGCTAATTAATACAGAGCCTATATCAACGTTTTTGACTCAACTCTAGCCAATAAATCCAAGAGATGTGGGAATTTTGGTAATTCGCCTTCTACCTAGTCCCAAATAGGTCTCAATGTCCATTCCAACTTTTATTCCAGTCCTCTAAGACAGATACAGAGATTTCTTCATCATCTTAAGAATAATCCTGGGCATTGTTTTCAACACAACCACAGATTTACTATATCCCAAAATGAGTGAGTTGAGAACAAAGATATCCTGGATGATGAATTCTAGGATAGTCTCAGCTACCATGTCCAGAATAAATTTTCTCAGATGAATAGGTCAAAACTAACTCTTCTCTCAATGACTACAGATTCCTAAGTATAAAATCCTCAACTTCTACCAAGATAGTTGCAACGTCAGCCAAACTATATCACCCATCTGTGAAATAGCAAAGACCCACAGTCAGTTCCTATTTGATGCAGCAGTGATTGTTCAATTCCAAATCTCTCAGGTAAACTAAACACAACCTGAAAAACAATCTCTGTACCACCTGTGAGGCATGTAGACAGAACACCAGCATCTGTGCTCTCTTTACTCTGCTATTCAACAAATATTTATAGAGATCTACTATATACCAGGTACTGTGCTAAGTATAGGGAATATATCATCCTCCTCTCAATAAGTTCATAGCACAGAGAAGAAGACACCAAATAAGGTATCAGCCAAGTAAAAGACATAAGCATTTATAAGATAATGCAATAATGGCTGGTATATTTGTCTGAAAATGTGTTTTGGGAATAAAGCATAAGGGCAAAAAACTAAGGCCAGGAAATTAATTCATATTTTACAGAAATGATGGCACCTAGACAGAGTCTGCAAAGGAAGATCAGGAGTGAGGCAACTGAAGACAGTAAGTAAGTCATTGAAGGGACAAAAAAAGCCTGTGTAAAAATCACAAGACAGAACAATTTCAGTAGACTACAAGTAGCTGCAATGACGGACAAATTAGTCACATGAGAGCACAAGAGAACATATAGGACAGGTAAGTATGAAGAGATACTGAAGTGTTTTGTGAAACACACCATAACAATTTAACTTTATTCTGAATATTATGGGGAATATTCAGGATTTTAAGTAGAAGACTGACATCATTATATTTGAAGTGGAAATAAAAATAGATTGGCAGCAATAGAAATCAGAATGCAGGCTACTTTGTTAACTTGGATGAAAAACAAGGCATACCTGAACTAAACAGGGCCTGGAGATGGGAAAGAAAGATCAGATTTAAGAGATAATAAAAAGGCAGATTCTGTAAGATTTAGTGAATATGGTGTAAGATGGAAGTGCTAGCCAAGATGTTCAGGCATAGGCAGCTGACTGGATGGTGGTGCTTTTCACTAAGATAGACTATAGTAGAGGAACAGGTTTAGGGGACTGCATAGAAATTTGGTTAGTTATACCATGGCTGATGCATTTGGCAAAGGGAGAGAGACATTTTTTCTTTTCTGCAGAGTACCATCAACCTCAAAACACAGAAAGAGGACCTGATGTATCCATCCCACAGGTCAGAGGGCCTCAGGTTTAAAAGCACAGGGCTATGTATTATTGGCAAGAACAGAGGCACCAGGCACCAGGTCAACTCTACACACAGTCTAATATGGGACTCTGCTTCTGAATCTAGAAACATTTCCCCATGTGATGACCCCAACTCAAGGGTGGCAGGAGGAATAGAATCCAGACGGGTTCATATGCCAGGTGCACAACAGAATTCAGACACAAAGGAGAAGCCTAAAGATTTCATACCATGGACCCTCTAGCAAGGAAAAATCAATAGAGATTGAGGGCTAGTATATGAGATGAGAAAATAGCCACTCCATATTTTCATCTACTTGCTATTAATATAGGATGCTTATCTCCAAACTACTCACTATTGTCAATAAACTTCAGTATTTTCCTTGATTTCTACAAGGATTGTGTTGCAAGTATAATCACTGCTATTTGAATTACAGATATGGCCACATCTCCAACTGGAATCATCTGTAGGTGGTGTTCACATCAACAGAGATAGATGGAAAAGCTTGAGTGAGATGGACATCTGAGCCTACTAGACCAGGGTCTGGTCCATAACATTATCTGCAGTCCATCAGGGTCACTTCTTTATCTATTTGGAGGCACCTATCAGTTTGAGATCCACCTGGAAGTAGAAAACACCATTTCCCTGTATGAAGAAGACCTAAGGGAAAGATACTAGGAAGAGTGCAGCACCTGACAAGAAAGATATTTATGGAAAAGTTGCCTGCTCCAACAAAATATAAGCATAGGGTCCAGCTTGGTGAATGCATAAAACTTAAATCAGATTTTTCCCTTGGGTGTTTCTGTTTTTCCACAGCCTTAAAATTATTCTACAAGCAGCAGCAAAGGGTGTTAAGAGCACCAACTCTGGAGCTAGATGACCTGAGTTCTGAGTTCATATTCCAGTTATACAAATTCCATAAGCACTCTGTGTCTCATTTTCCTAGTCTTTAAAAGTAGGGATGTAAAAGTATCCATCCTCATGTGCTTCTTGGTTAAATGAGTTAAAATTTGTAAAATAGAACACTACCAGACCAGGTACACAGTGAGAGCTGTTTAAGTGTTAATAGTACTATATGCATCTAGAAAAGGAAGTGGGGACAGGGAAAGTCCTGTTTAAAATCAGCAGCAACATTGCCACCTAGAGTCCATCCTGAAGGCTTGCCATGTCAACATGCCTTTAGCAGGATCTACCATTCTTTCACCTGAAGTCAGCAATAAGGGTGCCTGGTTGGCTCAGTTGGTTCAGTATTTGACTATTGATTTTGGCTCAAGTCATGATCTCATGATCCTGATCTCATGGCCATGAGACTGAGCCCTGTGTCCAGCTCAGCATAGAGCACTGAAACTGCTTGGGATTCTCTCTCTCCCTCTACTCTACCCTTCCCCTGCTCAAGCACTTTCCCCTCCCTCCCTTCCTTTCTCTCCTCTCTCTCCCTCTCTCCCTCCCTCCCTCTCTCTCTCTCTCTTTCAAAAATAAATAAATAAATCTGAAATCAGCAATAGTAGTACAGCTATTCTAAGGCATGGAACATGGTCATCCACTAAACCACATAGTTTCTCTACAACAAAGCTACCTAGTAGATGGCTCTCATTCTCTGTATTCTTGGCAAGAACCATCACTCCTATATCTCTTTCAGGAACATTATTTGAGCCTATTTAAAATCCCTAACACTAGAATCTAAAACTTTTAGTCATCCCAACTCTCTGAGGATATACAGCATCACATAGAAATGTGTAGGGCATGAGAATAAACTAAACTCAGACATGGAAATATGAAGGGCTCTTCTACTGCCTGCTGAATTTGGAGCCATTATAGGCCTCTTACACATTAAATGGTATCTGGGAGTTCCCTGCAATTTAGAAACAAAGTTCATGGCTGTGGTCATTGGCACACTCTCAAAAACAGCTCACATCTTAGATCACTCTGATACCTGTTCCCGTCTGTGTGTGTTCACTCTGAGCCTGCTGCCTATATAACCTCCATACCCAAATGACGATGGCATGAGCTCTAGATTGTTTTCTACTTTGGAAAGTTTCTTTTTTCTTTTCTCTCAGTAAAAGCACGTTTCCTAATGTCAAACACACCTTATCACATCATGGGCATATACGACACATAACTCCTTCCCACTAACTTGAGCATATTTGATTTAATAAGACATATCCTTCCCACCAAACTAAGCTTTCCATTCAAGGTGTTTTGAGGTTCTCATTTCCCTCATCTCCCTCAGCAACAATACTTCAGGGAAACTTTGAGCAGCATTCCTTCAGTAGGACAAAGGACCACCAGATAAATCCAAAAACAAGGGTCTTTGAAGAGTTCTTAATAGAAAGAATAGGAAATATGGTTCTTTAAAAAAATGATCTATTCCATACAATCCTCCAAAAGAATAACTAATACCTAAGCCCTAATACAAAGAGCTATAAAATTTGGAGACCCATGAAATGTAAACTCTTCCACATTCCTCTTTCTCCCATTGACTTTTCCAACCAAACCTGACAATATCAAACCACAATATGCTCACCTTCTTGACTAGTGAATAATACAGAGTGTGAAAATAATACTGTTCTACATGCCCTGCATCACTAGAGATGACTCCAGTACCTCACTGGTGAGAAGCTTGCATTCTCAACAAAACATGCATTCAAGTTAGTGAGGATGTTCCTACAAACCTAGGCCAGCACCACCACTGCAAAGAGCCTGGGCCAAGGGAAATGAAAACATGTCAGAGTCCCTGAAAAGTAGCATTGGTCATCATATCCAGGACAGCATCTGCTGGTCTCCAAAATCAGCTTTAATTTCCCATCTATTGTTTTATACACACACACACACACACACACACACACACACAGCCCTCACATTGGGGTCAAAACATCTCACCTCTGTTCAAACAAATAAAGATTGCTTCTCTGTATTCTTGTTGCACCATCACTACCAGGTAGCCCCACTTGCAACCCTCTTGCTATAATTTTTCTCTTCATTACTACCTCCCAGACTTCTTTTTTCCCCACTTCATTCACTTTGTGCCTTGTACTAACAGAACACATCCTTCATTTTTTAAAGAGGTCAGAATGAATTCAGGAAATGTTCCAAGAACACAAGTAGCATATTTTATTTTTTAATGTTTTTATTTATTTCTGAGAGACAGACAGACAGAGAGAGAGAGAGAGAGAGAGAGCATGAGCAGAGGAAGGTCAGAGAGAGAAGGAGACACAGATTCTGAAGCAGGCTCCAGGCTCTGAGCTAGCTGTCAGCACAGAGCCCTACACGGGGCTCGAACCCACACACCATGAGATCATGACCTGAGCCGAAGTCGGACGCTTAACCAACTAAGCCACCCAGGCGACCACAACTAGCATTTTAAAAAAGAATTATCCTCATGGTTTTCCTCCAAAAAGAGTAGTAGCTTGACTGAGAGGTACTGTCATGGCAGAAAGCATGGACCGTGGAGCCACACTCATGGATTCAAACTTCAGCTCTGGAACTTTCTATCTGTGTGATCTTGGGAAAACAACCTAACTTCCCTGTGGCTGCTTCCTAATCTGTCACATGAGGATGTTAATAGGGTCTGCAGCACAGAATTATTACAAAAATTACGGGTCTTGATATATCTAAAGCACTTAAAACTATGCCTGACACATAGTGAGCATGATATAAGCACTCAATTTTGTTGCTGTTGTTGGCAACTCCTGTGTTATGCTGCCTCCTATGGTAGTGAAGATGAGCTCTGGAAACAGACAGACTGGAGTTTGATTCCTTACTCTGCCTCACATTAACTGTACGGTCCTGGACAAGTTACGTAATAATGGTAATGAGACCTGCATTATAAGATTTTATGAAGATTTAATTTAAAAACAAAAAATGTACACTCCTCAAAAACTGCTAGCTATTACTAGTACCAGGTGCTCTCCCAATGCATAAAGGAAAGGAGGTCCAAAACAAAACAAAAAAATAAAAATTAAAAACTAATGAAACTTGTGTAGTTCTAAGATTGTAATTGCTTGAACCAGGGCATTAACACTAGGATAGAAAGCTAGGTATAGCAGGAGAATAGGCCAGGTACCAATTAATGAGTACAATGCCACTGTTCCCAAATCTCAGACTCTTCTCCTACTGCCTGTAGGTAAATCCAAGCTCTTCCCCTATTCCAGGATTCAAAACTGTCTATCACTATGCATCAAAAATAAAAGCAATCTTGTTTCCCAAATAATAATTCTAATATAAAGTATCCTGAATTACTTTAAATGAGGGTTTTAAAAATTATTCAATCATTTAAAAAATTCATTTGGATACCGTCATGTAAAATTAAGTTGGATTATCTAACTCATCCGTTTAATTTTATAGATAATATAGTAGAGAACAAGAGGGGCTGAATAATTTACCCAAGGTCACATAGCTCCTAAGTAGTATAACTAAAGTTAAATTAACCCAGACTTCTGATTCCTAATTCACAGGTTTTTGAACTATACATGTTGCTTGCTTCTCTTCTCTTGTCCCTTTTTAAATCTTGTATCAGAAAGATGTTTCTTCCCTTTTATTGATTCATTTCTTTGGAATTTATGTGTCTCTATCTCTGAGAAGGTGAAACTAGCACATACAGAAAGTAGAATTAAATGCAGGAACACAGAAAGTAGCCATGCTTCATTAAGAGCAAATGGAGTAAACCTATGTGTAGCAGAGCAACGATTTCGCCATAGCTATCTGATTTTCCATCTTACAGAATCTGTGTGTTCCTTGTTCGTGTCTCATTAAAAGTTGCTGTTGTTCACTGGGGTAATTTTAAAAGTTTGGAAGACATGGACTAAAGTTATTGCCCTACACATGAGAACTTAATTGCACTTGAGGTTCGTTGACCTATTTACTTTCTTCAATACATTTTGTGCCTATGGTAATGAGAACTTGAAATAGACCCTACTCAGTTGGAAAGACAGCATCATCTGCTTTTCAATTAAATTATCCAGCTCAACACTTTCTTATTTACACCAATGCTACCACCAGATGGAGGGGAGGACCTATCATATCTATAGTTGACATTTTATTTTATTTTCCAAATTCTAAGTCCTTACTGATATTCCTCATTTCAAATCTCTGGGGGGAAATGCTCATTTTCTTATTCAAGAAACATAATTTCTTCTTGGTAGGGGTAAAAGTAAAGATCTTGCTAAGGCAGAATTCTTTCTAAAATCTGTTTTTGAAACAAACAACCTCGAACATTTCATTATGACTGCTTTTCAGAAAAACCAGGATATCTAATATATAAATTGCATTTTGTCCATGCTATCAGCAAGGAAAGAAAACTATAAATGCAATGTTTTGTTTTCAAAATATACAGTTTAGAATCATGCAATATTTTTTTTTCTAACAGAGATAATGCATTTTTTCATTATTGAATTAGTATGGGCAAAAGTGAGAACTGAATTCTCACAAATAGACCTAGCTTTACAATGCTAATATATTGGGACCTGATAACCACTAGTTATGAGTATTACAGCACCATCTTGTTCATATTACGGAGTCCTCAAATGGCCTTCATATCATAATTCAAAGATAAAGATAACTACTAATCAAATAACTCTAAATTCCAAGCCAAACAGAACTTGTACCTTCTTATTTAAGAGAAACTCAAAGAAAAGAGGAATTGAGAAAAGGGAAGAATTTGGATCAAGGGGAACTCAGGAAAATACCTTTGGTGAGACTCACTTGATAAGGCTCAACCTAAGCTCGGGTGATTTATAGGACTGATTCTGAACCCCACCTCACCCCCCAGGATTTTTATAGACTCCAAGATCCCAGGTAGTATAGTTTCAGTGAAAGCTCCAAGAGACTGTCTTCCCTATCCCCACACAGAACATTTAGGCCCAGCCAGACATATGAATGAAAAGGCAGAACACATAACTACCTGTGTAACTTAGAAAAATAGGGGCATCTGGATGGCTCAGTTGTTTAAGCCTCCGACTCCAGCTCAGGTCATGATCTCACAGTTCTTAAGTTCGAGCCCCAGCTCTGTCCCTAGCTCTGACAGCTCAGAGCCTGGAAGCTGCTTTGTATTCTGTTTCTCCCTTTCTTTCTGCCTCTCTCCCCCTCTCAAATATAAACATTTTTAAAAATTTGTCAGGGATAACTCAATTCACAAATTATCCTATAACTATCTCACAAATATCTCCTTTCTTACACTACCCAACACAATGCCTAATGTAAAGACTCTAGGTAAATAAAATCATAAATGCATTGTATTCCTAAAGGGCCCCTAGTGGGTCTGAAGCTCTGGATTTCTTAGGTCAATCCCAAGATAAGACAACCTGCTAAAGATATTCCAAATCCTATGTACCTCCAAAATAGCATTCTCTTTGGGAGGTACAAGCTGCCCTAGGTTAGCAATAAGTGATATAAACCTCATAATTCTGGGATTCAAAGATGACCTGCTATTTCATTATTGACTATTTTTTGAATACTGAGATTGTTTTGCCAATAATAGGTACTCAGATTAATGTGTTTATTTAAAAGGAACCAGCTAGACATAAGCAACTTCAACTCCACAACCCCTATCTAATCAAAAGGTCCCCTTCACAATGGCTCCTCAATATCTCAGCCAGTAGCAAACATCTAAGAGATGTAATGCTCATCATCCTATATAATAATAGATTTGCAGGATATCAGGAAAATAGTCTCCTTGCCTTCAGTGATGCCAAAATTTGGATGTTTTCCAAGGCCTTCATTTCTCCTAATCTACCAAGCTACATTCTACGTATGTAGAAAAATATATGAAGTTATATTAGAGATCTAACATTTTACCCTGTCTGTGTTAAATCTCCCATATTCACATAATAGTAATTAGAGATACCTTCCCCTCCCCATTCTCAGTCTATATGGAGCAGGTGGGTTGATCTCATCTCTGGTTCTGGGCTTACATATGCCTCAGATACTTCTCATTAGAGTATTACACATGATGAACAGAGTGATTTAATTTAGAGAATCCCAGCTAGGATGAAAGAAACTCAATTCCAAGGATATTTCATTATAATTTTAGGAAAGAGAAATTTTTGCCCTGAAAGAGGGGGTACAGAGGGGTTTTAGTTGGCCTACATGAAATGAAGCAGATGCAAAAGAAAGAAAAGACTAAGAGGTAGAGAGAGATCAAATCTTAAGGACCTTATTTTAGTGCCCAAATAGATTTGCCTGATGCCTGACCCATGCCTGAAATTTTCAGTTATATGAGTCAATAAACTCCTTTTTTGTAAGCCAGATGGTATCACCAGCAACAAAATATCCTCACTATGAATTTTATTAAACTTTTTTAACTTCATTCATGTAATAATTTTCATGTGAATTACAATTCAAGCTTTTCAAAGAAAGCTAATTTATTAATCAGTTTCCTACAAATGGGTACACTGAATATATATCACCATAAGTGTAGATAATTTATCTTTCTTTTTTAAAAAAGGAAAAACAATGGAGCAATAATATTAATATAATTTAGAGAATTAGATTTTTTTGTATATTAATTTAACCAAAAGACTGCTTTGGTTTACATCTGAAATTTTTCAAAACAGCTTTAAAATTTTGGATATCAAGCCAGAGTATGTTTTTGATAGTACTGAAACCAGTCTCAATGTCTACTGAAAACAAAACCAAACAAAAATTCAGAAGATTATACATTAAACAATAACAGTTTTATTCAAAATATGTAAAACCTCCACAATTATAGTTTTACATTACAGTATGACATGTCCTACCTTGTTGGCATTCTAACGGGGTGTGAAGAAATGCTATCCTCTCTATTCTAAAAAAGAAAATATTTGAATCTACTCTAATAATTTTTCTGTCAAACTAGGAAAAAGGATCATTCTCATTCTTTGTGTTTTCTCCAAAGCTGCACAGAATGTGTAGCAAATGAAAAAAAAGTGTTTAGAAGAGCTCGTTTTCATGCACTACAGATTCTAACCTTGTCTCTAAGAGCCAAGGTTGATGTGTCCCATGCCAAATTAAATCTAAGATGTATGCAGAAATGAAAAGGGTAGCATTCCATGAAAAATTCCACTTTCCAGTTAAAGTAGCTAAGGTTTATTAAATATGCAAAAATTACAATGTCAATGTAACTTTGCAAATCAGGGTTTTCTTTTTAAATGTTTAAGCACTGTACTGTAAAGAATGAAACAGCTGAAGACTTTCACAGCTTGTTACCTGTATCTTTTTCTCAAAGAAACTGCACTAATAAATAAGCCATACATTTCCCAAAGATAAGGGATTTTTGTTCATATCCCAGTGAGCAGTTTACTGAATATATTTGAACAAATTGTCTTTGTTCAGTGACCCTGACTAATTCTCCTGCTAGTTGGATCAGTGTTACAAACCTTGGTGCCTTATGATTCACCAGCATCCTATTTTTGAGCTGGTATATCCTCTCCATGCAGTTGATCATTGAGCACAAAGATGTTTTGTACTGGCGTAAGATGCATCATATTTTTTAAAATGGAGATTTGCAAAGGCTTAAGAAAGCTGGAGGCAATAATATAAAAGATCTGAAATAAGCATGTCTTTGAATACAGCACTGTTTTCCTTTCTTTTTAAGTAACTTTTACTTTTTATGACGATAAAGATAATGAGGTTTCAGTGGAAAATACAGAAAATACAGAAAAGTGTAAAGAATAAAAATCACTTATAATCCCTACATATGAAAATATTAAAATTCTAAGAACTGAGAATTCTCCCAAAAATGTTAAAATCTGGGGAGAAAAGGGGGATTCTTCTAGATATTTTAACATTCAAATAAATAGATAACTTTTTCCAAATTGTGATCACAGCCTAAATACTGTTTTGTATCGTTTTTACATTAGATGTATCATGAACATTTCCTTACTTTATTAATTATAAAATATGGTCATAACAATTGCATAATAATATACTCCCTCCTGCATTTTAAAATATCTTTACTGGGGCGCCTGGGTGGCTTAGTCTGTTAAGCGTCCGACTTTCACTTAGGTCATGATCTCGCGGTTCGTGGGTTCGAGCCCTGCGTCGGGCTATGTGCTGACTGCCAGCTCAGAGCCTGGAGCCTGTTTCAGTCTGTGACTCCCTGTCTCTCTGACCCTCCCCTGCTCACGCTGTCTCTCTCTCTCTCTCCTAGAAATAAATAAAATAAAAAAAAATAAATAAATAAAATATCTTTACTGAGGACTTACTGTGTGTCAGACACTATGCTAAGGTGTCAGTACAAAGCCCTGATGGATCTTTGTATACAGGCAGACACCAAACTGTTAATTACATACATGAATACTTTGATAGCTGTATTTTAAGAACTTTTTTAAAGGCCCTATAAAAGCAAATGATATAAGGCTCAGTCTAATCTGGGAGATCGGGAAAGGCTTTCCTGGGAAAGCACAATTTAAGATGAGGCCTGATGGGTGAGTAGCAGTTAACCTGGTGAAGGGAAAAGAAGAAAGTAAGCAAACAAAACAAGATGTGCAAGTCCTTGAATTGAGAAAGAGCTCCTGAGTGATTGAAGAATGGAAAGGTCAGAATGGTGGGAAATTAAAAGGCTGGCAGGAATTGGAAGAGTTTAGCAGGAGATTAGGCTGGCAGGGTAGTCAGGGGCAGATCTCTCAAGGTCTTTTAGGGCATATTAAGGATTGTGGGTTTTATCCTAAATGCAATGAGAAAACAAATGAAGGGATTTACACTGAAGTGATATGATCAGATTTGCATTTTAAAAAGACCTCTGTGGCTGCAGGACAGATAATGGATTACAGAAGAGAAAAGTAGAAGCTGAGAGACAGTAAGAGAACAATTGTAATAATTCAGGTCAAAGCCACTGGTTAGGACCAAGACAGAGAAGTGGACAGAGAGAGAAACAGACAATGCAAAATATATTTTAGAGTAAAATCAATAGGACTTGGTGATGGACTCAATAAGGGAGGTAAGCAGGTGATCTGTATGATGAGTCCCAGCATGATAAACTGAACAACAAAGGCCTCATTTGCCAAACTGGGAGAAACCGGTGGAAGAGCAAATCTGAAGAGGAAAAACAACAGTTCATTTGGGAAAACAACATGTTTGGTCTGCCTGTGAGATACCAAAGTGAAGATGTCAAGGTGACAGTTGGATGTACCAAGTTTGGTCCTCAGGAAAGGTCCTGGGGAGAAGATTAGATATTGAAGCCATTAACAAATAAATGGTATCTAATGATCTAATGTCTTCAGAGTCAGTGAGATATTTTAGGAAGCAAATGAAGAGTAAGCAAACAAGTAGAGTGGAAATTCAAACAGTTAAATGTCAAAAGGATACAAAGTTTTAGGCAAAAGTATTTTTAAAAGGAAAAGTCAAAGAGATAAGAGCAAAATCAAGGTAGCAGAGTGTTAAGGAAACCAAGAAAAGAGATTGCTTCAAAGATGGGAAATTATCTAACATATTTTTATTGCATTCTGATTTAATATGATCCACTGAATCAAACATGGAATCCATAATGAGCTCAGTAAGAGAAGGTTTGTTAAGACGTGGGGCAGAAGCCAAATAAGAGTAAATAAGGAATGAGGTGGTAAAGACAACCTATGTAGACAGCCTTTTTGAGAATCTTGGCTCTAAGGGTATTTCAGAAAGAGACGTACATTCAAGGAAAAGTGTGATTGATTGATTATTTGTTTTTTTGTCTTAAAGAATGAAAGTCTCAAAAATATGTTTGCTGAAAATGATAGCAGAGATTAAAGTGAGGAGAAACATAAATAACTAACTGCTTGAGCAAGGTCTTAGAGAAGATGAAAGAGGATAGAATCTAGGGCACACATAGAAGATTTCATCTTTCTCAGGAGATGGGATCCTTCATACTATCTCAAAAAGAAAAAAAGGAAGGGAGGAGGCAGTACAAATATAATATAAATAGATTTGTCATCACTGTGTAACAGTTTTTACTTTTTCTATAAAGTATGCAGCAATGTCATCCTCTGAAACCTCAGGAGAGAGACAGGAGAGTGAAAAATAAAGAGACTAGAGATTTGAAAAGATTGGAGAAGATGTGCAGGTATGAAATAATCTTTGTTAAGCGCAAGTAAGTGGAGTTGTCAGTTTTGAGGGCCCAGATGAAACGAAAGATAACTCAAAAGATGATTGATTTTCTTTAATAATTTGAGTCGCAGCAATACAGGCATAGAGAAAGCTGGTAGATGAAGTTTTCCAGAGCTGAAATTTTGCTGAAGAGTCCAAAAAAAAAAAAAAAAAGCAAAGTACAAAGAAGAGTTTGCAAGAGAGGAACTATAATGAAGAACAGACCCAAGCTGAGTACAATGAAAACAGGAAGAAAAGGTAGAGTCAAAATAAAACTTTAAAGAACCTAGGTGGTTGAACATTTAAGTTAATTTAAAATTTTAATTATATTATATAGTTACGAACATCTTTGCAAATAATTCATTAATAAAAATTTTGATCATTTCACTTAGATTCTTAAATGGAATCTCTGAGTCAATGCTAATAAACATTTTACAAGTCTTAATACATAGAGCCAAACTGCTTTCTATTAAGAGTATATACAGGGCGCCTGGGTGGCTTAGTTGGTTAAGCGTCCGACTTTCGCTTAGGTCATGATCTCGCGGTTCGTGGGTTCGAGCCCCGCGTCGGGCTCTGTGCTGACTGCCAGCTCAGAGCCTGGAGCCTGTTTCAGTCTGTGACTCCCTCTCTCTCTGACCCTCCCCTGCTCACACTATCCCTCTCTCTCTCTCCTAGAAATGAATAAAACATTAAAAAAAAAAAGAGTATATATAACAACAACAAAAAAAGAGAATTCCCACTACATTCACCAACACCGTGTATCATCACCTTTAATTATTACCTACTTAATAGCAAAAATGAAAAAATTTTTATAAAAGAAACATTGAAATATTAATCAAAATACAGTTTGCAGGGGGGCAGTTTATTATATATTTATTTTTTTCTTTTCAGCCAAAATGAAAAAACTGTGAATGTTTTATTATCAGTATTTCTTGAATTCACATAAATAACAGAGCATTAAATTAAAATGTACATTTCTTTTTTTTTTTTTTTTTTTACAAATAGTTTATTGTCAAATTAGTTTCCACATAACACTCAGTGCTCATCCCCAAAGTGCCCTCCTCCATGCCCCTCCCCCCTCCCCCCCACATCCATCAGTCCTCAGTTTTTGTCAGCATTCAAGAGTCTCTCATGGTTTGCCTCTCTCCCTTTCCCCCATCATTTACCCCCTTCTTCTCCTCCTTGTTCCTCAGTTAAGTTCCTCCTAATCCTCCTATACATGCAAACATATGATATTTGTCCTTCTCTGCCTGACTTATTTCGCTCAGCATAACACCCTCAAGGTCCATCCATGTTGCTACACATGGCCAGATTTCATTGTTTCTCATTGCCATGTAGTATTCCATGGTATAGATAAACCACATCTTCTTGATCCATTCGTCTGTTGATGGACACTTAGGCTCTTTCCATGTTTTAGCTTAAAATGTACATTTCTAAATTGTATTTTATCTTCCAGTAACCCCTGCAAAATTATCTCCATTTTTCCACGTTGAATAAGGATGGATAGTCAGTGAACTATGTCTGCCTTAAAAAGTTCAAATAATTCATAAGAGTTGACTTGGTTATAAATATTAATTTTTTTTTCTGTGCCATGATTTTACTAAAAGCCAAGAAAATATACCGAGGAGAAAAAAATAAAAGGAGCCTACCCTCAGGCAGTTTACAGTCTAGTTGGAAAGACAAATGTATTAACAAAAATTTCTTAAGAGCAACTGACAAAGCAACACCTACAAATTATTAACACTCAGCTAGAATGATAAATGTGAAAGAAAATAAGAAAAATGTAGTAGTTCACTGGTCAGGGTCAGAGTCATCTCATTCAAAAGTGAACTTGTCCTCCCTCAACCCAAGTCTTGTCCCTGTTGTGTACTCTGTCTCTAAATTATCCACTCAGTTGCATAAACCAGAAATCTGAACAGTCTCCCCAAAACACCTGCACTCAACTATCCACCAAGTTCTATCCATTCCAGTTCTAAATTCTCTATCCAGGGGTCTCTCCCTAAGCCTTCTACTACGGTCTTAATTTGGATACACAGAATTTCATGTCCAGAGGATTGGATTACCATTCTCACCAGCACTCTTCTCCCAATACAACCACTATGTAAGAATTGTGAATTGAATAGAATTTTATTTCAACCAATCAGGCATCATTCATGTACACTACCAACTGTTCAGGAGAACACCTGAATTCTAATAGCAGACTTCCTAAAACAATTGAAAATTTTATGTAATTATATGATGGATGCAGTTCGATCACTCATTTTCCTTTAATTACTTAACAAATATTTATCAAATAACTATTGAGTATTCATGTTGCATTTTTCCTTTCAAACATCATTGTTTTGATGCATTGTCATACAGACCAATATATCATAAATTGCTCTGTAATTCAGAGTTTGTTTAAAAAAATCAATCATGGATACTGTCTTCATCAAGATCACTTGATTTCAAACGATTTTGTTATGTTTTCTAACTTTTTTAACCATATGCTCTTTTCCATTTCATATAGATATTAAAAGGCAGTGTAGTAAAAATTTTTTAAAAATGGATTAAGCAACATACTTAGGTTTTCCACTCTTGATGTAAAAGCTTTACCACAACTTTTGTATTTGTATGTTCCTAATAAATATATATAAATCATCTTCTATTCCCCCTAAGTAGAAAAAAGAAATGAATAAAGAGAAATTTATCAACTAATAAATTATATTACAAGTTTATTTTTGATATAAAACTTGACCCCAAAATAGTATTTTTTTAATTATCTAGGACTGAAGTGACTGTCCCATATCTAACTTGTATTTCATAATTAAAATTAAAAGTTAAACATATAATATTTGGCACTGATGTGTACAAACACTGGAAACACACAGGTCTGGAACCTTCTGTTTTGGCTAATATAAGCCATTATTCTGACTCACATCAAGCTTAACTTTTCAGTGATATGGTCTCACTAGGCCTTATTCCATTTGAAAAGAACAGGACAAAGAGTTCACTTTCAGACAGTTCTGTGTTTCTTTGGTGTAAGAAAATGGTCTGCTAAAAGTCTTCCAGAAGGGGGAAAAAGATTTTTTTTAGTTACATTTTTACCAAAGGCAAAATCCAGAATATCCTAACCTACATTCTCTCTCTTCTTCAGATATTATATGCACATGCTTGTGTTAGTATTCAACATATAATTTGATTAAGTACTCTATTTACATACCTAATGGTTTCACTGCATAATGATTGCTCTCCTTTAATAGAATGGGAATATCTTTTAAATCCCCCTCATAGAGTCTGAGTAATACATTGAGTAAAATTTATCATTAACTTGCTAATTACTAAAATGATAAGAGAAATTCTAAAAAGAGAAGCAGGGATCTGAGTATTAAGAAAGAAGAGAGAAATAGAAAAGAAACAAATGAAAGAAATGATGTGGCTGTTAGATATTGTGGACACACTCCAGTATCTACTTACACAGATATTAGAAAGCCTAACCATCAAAAGGAATACAAAAGCCATTTTTTGGCTCTATTTCAAAAGTGGTTATTTACCTACCTGCTCAGCTGAAATATATAGTTCAGTGGCTATACCCGGCTGAGTATGCTTGGCTCAGGTACCCAGTAACAATGCCTAAGGAGATTGTCTGATTGCTTGTTTGTGTTTACCTTGGGACTTCAAATGGTCAACAAAACTATTAGTTTGGGAAACTAAAGGCATGTAATTGAAAGAAGTGCCTTTGGCTAAGTAGCAAGTAATCTATATAAATACACAAAATTACAAATGGCACAAGGGTGTGGTCCTGTTGTGATTCATGGAACATTCATTCAACAGTTATTAAATCCCACTCTGTGTGGGGTGTACGAAGTTCATTTCCCCCAACTCAGTGCTAATCCACCTCTCCTTTTTTTCACTGTCCTTGTCTCCAAGCCAGTTGTTCACTTCTGAGTTGCACGCCAGGAGTGTTCTAATGTTAATACATAATACTGTGTTATGTTAATACTGTAAGGAGAGCGGCACCTGGGTGGCTCAGTTTGTTAAGGGACCAACTCTTGCTTTCAGCTCAGGTCATGATCTCATGGCTCATGCGTTCCAGCCCCACATAAGGCTCTGGGCTGCCGGTACAGAGCCTGCTTGGGATTTTCTCACCCTTTCTCTTCCCCTCTCCGACTCATTCTATCTGTCTGTCTCAAAATAAATAAACTTTAAAAAACATACTGTAAGAAGAAGTCCCTGGAAATTTACATACATAACATACCAGAAAGAACATGGATTTTAGACAAAAACAGACAGATTTTAAATCCTGGGCTTTGGGAGCCTGGGTGGCTCAGTCGGTTAAGTGTCTGACTTCAGCTCAGGTCATTATCTCGCAGTTCTCGGGCTTGAGCCCCGCATCAGGTTCTGTGCTGAAAGCTCAGAGCCTGGAGCCTGTTTCAGATTCTATGTCTCCATTTCTCTCTGCTCCTCCACCTCTCATGCTCTGTCTCTCACTGTCTCAAAAATAAATAAAAACTATTTAAAAAAATTTTTTTAAAGAAAATAAAAATTTTATCTTCCTCAGAATTTGTATAAAGATTGAATATAATCATATGTGAAATACAAAGTACACAGTAGGTATTCAATAACAATAAACAAACATTATTTTTGAAATATAAACATTCTCAAGGCCTTAGGATTTTATTTCTAGTTCTGGTTAAACAGCCATTGTTCAAGTCCATGCTCCATGGGTACTACAGTATGTATTTTTTTCAAGTTTCCTTCATGTGTCAATCAGTGGCTTTAAGAGTGGGGTATATATTTCAAGTTCAGTTCCTAGCTCTTTCCCAATACTCCAAAAGCCTTCCTACTCTATTTCCTATTTCTCACTTAAATATTTCTATTTTACTTTCCTTTTCCCCACCAAATTCACCAAAAAAGAAACTTGCAGAGAGCCTGGGTGGTTCAGTTGGTTAAGCGACTGACTCTAGATTTCAGCTCAGGTCATAATCCCAAGGTCATGAGATCAGGCTCCTCACTGGGCATGAGTCTCCCTGGGATTCTCTCTTCCTCTACTGCTCATGCTCTCTAAAAATTTTAAAATAAAATAAAATTAAAATAAAGAAATTTTCAAAACAAAAACCTACATCCACCCAGAACTGAGTTTAGACTCACCTACCCAACTCACCTGCAAGTTTTTTGTTTTTTTCTTTTTTTAATTTTTTAATGCTTTATTTATTTCTGAGAGAGAGAGAGAGACAGTATAAGCAGGGGAGGGTCAGAGAGAGAGACACACACAGAATCTGAAGCAGGCTCCAGGCTCTGAGCTAGCCGTCAGAACATAGCTTGATGCAGAGTTCGAACCCACGAACCGTGTGATCATGACCTGAGCCTAAGTCGGACGCTTAACTAACTAAGCCACCCAGGCACCCTCACCTGCAAGTTTTTCTTATGCGCACCACATAGAGGATACCAAAGAAGCATACCATAAACCCTCTGATAGAGATACTCATACTCTCACATAAGCACCACTCAGCATTTGCAGTCTTCTCACCTATCATTTCTCAGACATTTCCCTGCTCTCCTGAAGCAAGCCTACTGAAAGTTCACATGTGCAAAGAAGCAAATCTCTGGATATATGTATGCAACAACTGTATTTTGAGTGAAAAAAAATGTAAAAACTGGAAAAAGTTACATAGCTCTTCATATATAACATTTATGTAAATTCAAACATATTCACAACACAATGAATCATATTTTGTAATGGTATATACAAATTCAAGGCCATTCAAAAAAGCTTATTAGAATGAGTGCCTACAAGGAAGAAGAAATTGCAAACACAATCAGAAATGAAAAGAAAAAAAATAAAACAGTGATCTTGTACAGGTGAATTATGTTAAATGCCATTAAGTAAAACTATTTTCACTACCAGTATTTAAGAAAGATAACGTAAATAAATATGTTGTAATCACATTAGACTAGGCTCTGCTGCAGTAACAAATTCTGAAGGTGAAAAGTATTTTTCATAGCCTTTTTCAAAATGACCAGTTATCAAAAATTGTCTTTTGTATTATTATTACAAAGCTAATGTTACAGAATGAGGTGAAGCTGAAAACCTGGGAGCTCCTTAAGACTAAAGCATAGAATTAGACTTAGCCAGTTACCCACAGCCGTGGGTTTCATCAGTCTTTAAAATAATACAGTGGAAGAGGCCAGGATGTACGCCTACTTTCTGTGGGCAGCTAGATCCCAGAGGGAAGAAAAAGGGGATTATTCTTTGTTTGTGGAGTTTGCCCTTCCAACGTCACCAGTCAGATTAAGTCACTGCTCTCCTTTCATGGAAGAGACATGTGGGAATGCAAAGAGGGCAGGAGTGTTAACCTATTCCCTCCACGTGAAAGGAAGCATCAGGAGTAGGAAAGTTTCCGGCCTTATGCCCTACACTAACTAACCGCAATGAAATTTTGAATAGTCTTTTGCTATCCTTTTTGTGAGCTTTAAATTATACCATCTCTTTTCAGCTATTACCCTTATAACACCTAACTTTATCTGAACAAACCTTAGATTTCCTCTAAATTATATTCCTTTGTATTCTACACATATTACAGCTTATTTTTATTTAATAACATTTTTTTCTTATTCACTGATATGTAAAAATGAGTTCAAGGTACTGTGATTAGTCCTCTACTAGTTTATTAAGTCATGTAATTCATCCCCATAAAAAAATGAAAGGTAATTTAGACTATTATCAGGTTGCTAATTTGTCACTTCTAATGCCATTTTACGAGATACCAGATACAATGCATTTTACAGAAAATGTTAAACAGCACCCAAATTCTTATATGCTTTAGAACTATCTCAATTTCTATTCAGTTATATTTTCAAATGAGAAATAGAATTCATTCTGATAAGGCAGACTATATAAAAGAAGACCTAAAAGAAATATTTTCCTTAGATGTGTTTTGGTACAGAAACATAAGATTAGAATTGAAATAATATGCTTTAGACAGTATATACTGTATACTTTCCCACCACTGTATAGTGTAGATTCCTTAAATTCACAAACACCTTTTTCTTAATCTGCATATTTTCTATTATATATCTCAAAACATTTCTTATCATTAGTTCCTGCTCCCTTTAAGAAGAAAGTATGATAAATTTGGCATTATTGTCAGGTACTTCTGATGCTAAAGAAGCCAATGAATCTAGTGCATGTTTGATGTGTTATGAATGCATAAATTATATTTAAAAGGGAGAATTCTGTTCCTTTACATTTATTTAGTGGGTATCACCATGGTAACTGAGCACTTTCACAAAGCCTAATTTATGACCCAAAAAAATATTAAGAGGAAAAAGAGCTTATATTCTTCATGTTTTGCAGATTGATAGAAGAAAACTTTGGGATCAACACTTATTTGGGGAGGGAGAAAAGAATATCTAGAAAGCAATATGGACAAAAGCAATCTCTTTCAATGTGTAAAGATTCTGTCCTCTCAAATCCATGCCATCACATAAACTGGCTCAGGAAAAAACCTTCTCACAGAAACTAATTTAATCTCACAACAGAAAAGCCTGGAAAAACAATCTCATCTAACCCCCTTTTTATGCAGATAATGTCCCTGGAACCTAGTCAGGTGGTCTGAACTCCTCAAGATCACATAACCTGTGTGTGATGAGTCCAGTCTCAAACCCTGGACAGTTGCCTCCTGGTCTCTGGCTCTTCTATTCTAATCACTTGTCACCATTAAAACACAACTCTGTGGAGAAGTCTTTGATTTCCATCAGATATATTTAAGTTCATTTCTGCAAGAGCCAGCTAAAATAACATCTAGTATATCAATCAAACAAGTGATATATTGTTGTATAAATATTCATATACGGAGCACCTACGTGGCTCAGTCAGTTAATCACCTGACTCTTAATTTCTGCTTTGCTGGGGCCATAAAGTTTATTTATGGTAAAAGCTAAAACCCAGGCAGGTCCTGGGATTTGGGCAGGAATTAAAAGTCTTCTACGTGGGAGTAACCTCTATATCAGAATCATAGAGTTTACTTTGTGCCAGATCTATGTTGGTGAATGTGATGTCATGGATCCAGGAAGCAATGATCACAACCTGGGCCAAGCAAACTTGATTTGTAGCTTCCTTCTAATTGTTCTCATCACAGAATGAGCCCTTATCATGAGCATCTATGACCCAGACAGTTCAGTCAACAACTACAATTTGTTTCTACGGTTTTATGGGCCTAAAGAGGCATGTCTTTAATTTTTCAGTCATTATTTTCTGACAGACCACAAGCCAGGACATTCATGGCAGCCTACAGTTGGTGAAAATATAACAAGGTTCATCAAGGGGAGTAATGGCCAGAGGTATGAGAGTAGCCTTCCTTTCTGCTCACTTTGCAGAGTAATCATGTCTACTGTCAGTTCTACAAAGCTGGTATTGAAGCTGAAAAGCTATAGCAGCCCAGTGTACACCTTGGGATTTCAGCCTAGATGAACCACCAGTGAACTAGTTCCAAGCTTATAGGAAAACCTCTGAGAGCCCCATTCCCCAAAAGGAGAGCTGTCACTTTTTCATATAAAGCCAAGGTGTTACTCAGACAACATCTACTCAATCTTTAAATATGCCATTTCCACTTTACAAGTGAGACTTTGGGGTCCTTCTCATCAGTTATTAAATCTGATTTGACTCAGGTCAAAATGAGAATATCAGGACAGAGAGCCAAAAGGCTTCCATGGATCAGACATTTGGTTTTAACAAGACTTAGTAGCAAGCTAATAGGTGCTGTTCAAAAGCGATGTGCTTGGTATTGATGTAAGGAAAGTGATGCATCAAAAACCCCAAAGGGGGACTGCGGTTAGAAGCTGCCTCTCTTTTACCAGAGATTCCCACTGGAAAATCATTAATCATTGTGAATTTTTTTAAAATTATTATTTGAGAGGGTGGAGGAGGGGCAGAGAGAGAGCAAGAGAGAGAGAGAATCCTAGGCAGGTTCTACACTCAGCACTGAGCCCATCATGGGGCTTGATCCCACAACCCTGGCTCATGACTTGAGCTGAAATCAAGAATCAGGTGCTCAAATGGCTGAACCACCCAGGCACCTCTAGTCATTGTGACTTTTAGTTCAAAGCGGTCATTAGGGTTGTGGGACCCCGAAAGTACTGTCACTTCTCCACATATAGCTCTTCCTGATCACCAGAGTACCTTTGGTACTACTTATGGGATAGGAGTTACAACCATATTTGCATCAATTCCTACTATACATTCAGACATGAAAGCAACAAAAACAGTATAATAATTCAGCCCAAAGCCCCCCCACCACACACACACAAGGTTACATTAGTTCCCCTTCCCCACTCTAAACTTTGCCCAGTCCAGTCAGTTGAACCTGTGTATCCTCTCCTCCTCAACACAAGGTAAAATGGTGACTGTGACACTTGTATCTAATAAAATCATATAAATTCGAGTCCTCCGCTCCCTGACGTTCCCTAGCATACTTAGATGAGTGGTAATATCCTTTGGTCCTCTTGAGGGCAAGGAGGTCTCAACCTCAACCCTATTCATCTGTAAAGGAACTAAGGTATAGGTGGAAAGTAAATATGATAGAGGAGGGGTGGTGGTGAAGGCATTATGAGGAAGTGCAAAGGAAAAAAGTGATTCTGCATCAATAAGCAAGATTCATTTACTTTCAGTTTTGAGTGGCATAGCTCCTGGCTCAACCACATTAATTTCTAATGTGTTCTATCTGCTCATCACCCTACATCAGGTGGCATGATCCTTATGGCTGACGCCATCTATTTTAGTATTAGGGATACCCTGCTTTAACAGCCACAGCCACACTGCATTCCCCGTGGGACCACTGGATGATACTCTTTGCCTGCCTCCAGCCTGACACACAACAGTGACTTTTAAGGAACTCATTTTAATTTGGGACATCTGGAGCACTATCACTAAGGTAATGACACATAATTTCTTGCCCAGTTTGAATATAAGGGCTAGGGAGTTTTCTAGACCTATAGGGCAGCCATAAGACTTATCTAAGAGTTTGGTTCTGTTTCTCATTCTCCAGTAGGTCATCTTCATCAGCATTTTAACACAAATTTGCATCAATATAAGCTCAAATACTTTTTAATGCATCATCTATGACTTCCCATATGAATTTGTCTTTATCAGGGAAATTTCTCCAAAAAACCCAAGAATCTCTTATAACAACCATAACTACTGGGTTGGGGATGGGGGAGAAACTCCAGTGGTTTTTTATTTTTATCTTTGAATGGGTCAAAGATTGGTATAACAGTCTGCAGGAGGTACTAAGCCATATGAGGGTCCTTTTTGACAATCTTCCTTAACAAGCATTACACAGCCTACCCCTCATTTCTTAAATAAACCAACCACATAGTAGTCATGTCCAGATTTACATCCACAGAGGTTGCAAATTTCCCTTCTTTGACACTTGGTAGAAGTGTTTCTCCCTTGTCAGATAAAGGTCAGAGCCTTCTGGTTCCCTAAGGTGAATTTTAATAATAGTTATTACAATGGGGTGGGCCTGAGGCTGACCACCAGATTGACAAGAAAGCCTTTCCTCCTTCAGAGGAGAGTTAGAAACAACCAGTGCACCATTCAGAAAGCTGCCTTTCAATTTACTTCTAGTACTCAGCCTGCAACAGCCTCCCAAATTCTTCTTCCTTAACTGGCAATAAAAATAAAGTAGAAGGTTATTTATTGCCTCGTTGACCATTCAGTTTGTTCAACAAATCTGCTATCAATTCCTCATGGAATTTCTTGAAATCTTATTTATCAGCCATGAGGACTTCATTCTTTCTCTTCCAGAAAATGATGGTTTTTCAGGTATCCCTTCCTTATCAGCAAAACTGTCAAGATCTTTGAAGGATCAAGATTTTACCATACATGAAAGCTAACAAATTAGACAACCATAGTTTCACAGAGACTGACATGTGATTGCTGTGTCACAGACAAATGCCAGTTTATTCCTGAAAGCAATAGAATAGCTAGAGTATCAGTATTTGCATCATGTTTCCAAAGCTCTATTCCTAAGGGTGAGGTCAAGGTGCCTGCCACAGGTTGCACTGCAGAGAGGAACTCCAAGCACAGGGAACTTGAATCTTTATCATGGGCTGTAAGCACACCTGCCCTTTGCCCCAGAGGAGGATGTTATCTTTATCATTCCAGATAGTAAACAAACATGCCCTTTGCTTTACAGGGAACACATCTCTATCTTCCAAGGCTATTCACTATTCAATCATCATTGAAAAGGTAGCCTGGAACAAAGGTAGCCTGGGCCTCTACTGATAAGACACACAGAAATGCAAAAGACCCATGAATTATTACCCAAATATGTAAACAAAGAGTGAAATGATTTTAAAAGTTAAATCTTTATATGAGCTTGATATTGTTATGCCAATACTTTCATTTTTAACATATTTATTGGGTATAATTGACTTACAAAAACTGCACATATTTAACTATGTTTTAACATGTAAATATATCCATGAAACCATAAGAACAATCAAGCTAATAAACACAGCCATCCCCCTCCAATGTTTATTTGTGTCCATTTTACTTTTAACTTCTCCTTTTATTAAATATCAGATAATTTTACTAAAAATAGATGAAATTACTTGAATTACCACTTTCTCCTTTGAGATGGCAATGATATTTTTACCAGACAAGACATGATAAGTGATTCTTGGTATCAGTATATGCTTTAGGACACAGACTGAGCTAAATGGCTTCACGAAAAGAAATCATGAAAGTTTTCTTTGATTATTCTCAATAACATGTGGATAAGAATGGGTATTGAGTTTTACTTGAGTCAATGGAAATTTTCATTTTGATATTTTACTCACCAAAAACTGATCTTTGTGCAATATTTAGGTAATCACTGAACCATAAAGCTTTGATTTTCTTTCAAGAAATTTGCTGCCTATTTTTTTTCTCTAGAGTTAATCACTTAAAATAAAAAAAAGTAGTTCCACTATATTCTGGCAAATGAAGATAAATGAAATGTTCTTTTTAACTTTTAAAGAAAGGTAAGGCGGGGCACCTGGGTGGCTCAGTCGGTTAAGTGTCCAACTTTGGCTCAGGTCATGATCTCATGGTTCGTGGATTCAAGTCCCGTGTCAGGCTCTGTGCTGACGGCTGGCTCAGAGCCTGGAGCCTGTTTCACATTCTATCTCTGACCCTCCCCTGCTCATGCTGTCTCTCTCTCTCTTTCTCAGAAATAAATAAGAACATTTAATAAAGAACGATAACGTTTCTCTATTTTTTGAGATTTCTTTAAAAAAGAACAGTAATGTTTCTCTATTTCTGAGATTTCTAAAGTAAAATTTTCCCATAGTCTTTAGAATATTGAAATAAATTATATAGAACATAACAGGTATGTGTCACATTAACATAGTATGAAACCATAGCTAAACAAAATTAAAGTATTATGTATGTGGTTTATCACGTTATAAATCAAGTAGCACTTTACTTAAATAGGAAAGAACTAATAGACTATACCTGGCATCATTTGACATCAAGTATAGCAGACCTTATAAGAAATGGGTATGTAAAAAACACTTGATTAGGATTTTATTTGTAGTGGTCCTTGGAATGATTTCCTATTCAAGAGAAAAACTAACTGCAAATATGTAAACATCTTCAAGTGGATGACCCAATGGAAATCCCTAAAATTCTAATGAATAAAGAGCATAATTAATATTATGACATTTCATTTCTGCTTTTAAGATGTAAACTACACAGCAAATAAAATCCTCTTTTATATTCATATTTATCATAGGGCTAAGGTATTTGTTGGTATTTATGTACTTTTAAAATTAGGTAATTTAAAAAACATTATATCATCTTTTTTTAGTACACCCTAAAAGCTAAAGATATATTCTAGGAACCTAAACCTCACTGCAGCTTGAAATGTATCACAAAAATACATTATAAAAGAAATGTTAATACATTTTCACAGAGTGGCCTGAAAGATGTTTGGAAATGCAGGAAATAAATGATAAATGTTCATTGTTTTGCTCTCTTAAGCAATGACAGTTCGACAGGGAAAACTAAAAGATTTTCTGAAATTAAAATAATTTTTCAATATGTTAGATAAATATCACTATCAAGAAAGTGCTTGAGCAGGCAAAAAATATTTTATTGGCCACAGAAAATTTAATGAAATTTCCATGCTTGAAAACTAGCAATACGTAAACAAGTAGGCATCTGAGACGATATTAAGGGATATCCAAAATCTACCCATAACCCTTTGGAGTTTTGAACCTACCTTTTTCTCATATTCTTTTTCTTCTTTCTTCCTTTGGTATACCTTATTCAATCAAGATAAGTGCATGTTAATTAAACACTATGGGGAATTTTTTTTAACTTCTTGGTACAGTTTGTGCCATTACTTACTCTACACCTATCTATGAACCCTATGACTCTCCTCACAGATGACATTCTTCTGTCATCTCTGTTGCCATCATTCTTGTACTTATAAATGAGTTGTTCTTAGCAGACTATACTCATGAGACTTGGGCGTACTTCCCCATTTGGTTCTCTATACTCTTAAATTATTTTCCCCACCCAATCTAAGCTCCAAGGCTTGATCCTTAAACTAGGACTCAGCACAAAAGACTGAATCAGAGATATCCTTCTTTAAAGAAGTGTGTCTATAGATGTATTGCCCTGCCTGTGTCCTGATTATGAATTCTAAAAGCAGAGGAGAAAAAACAAGAGATCATGGCAGGAGCAATAGATTTGTGGTTGATCAGAGTTTGATTCAAATCTTGGCTCCATCATTTCTTAATTTACATAGCAAATTATTTAACTTCTCTGGGTATACTATTTCTCAACTGCAAGTGGAGGAAATGATTTTGCCTATCCCACATGGTTCTTGTGAGCATTAAATTAGAAAGTACAAGTTATGAAGCTTTGTTTAGAGTAAATTTCAAATAAATATTAGCTGTTAACTCAAAGTTAAATCAATTTCACTAGGCATTGATTATTATCTATGTTTGGTGTGTTTTGGGATTTTATAAGTTATTTTTCTTCTAAATCTGAGGTCAGTTTTCCTCTGGCACACACATTTCATACGTTGTCTTTTTAAAGCACAAATCTCTACCACGTTAGTTGCTCTCCATCTCCATCTGGTCTCTGTCTTTCTAATCTCATTTCCTAGCTCCCACACCACACACATACTGGCTGTAGCCAAGCCGCATTGTGAGCAACCCCTGAAAAAGCCTTTCCTTCTCTCCTCCACACTCTGACATAGTGTCACCCTTTCAGACTGCCTCTTCCATTCTGTCTCTTTTCCTCTTGAACAACTCTTACCCACCCCTCAAGACTCGGCCCAATGACCTTACCCTAGAAAGCCTTCCAGAACCTCTCCAGACCTCAGTGCTCCCATAGCACTTATTTCATATCACAATTACTGAGTCTGCCTAGTTGTTTTATTTCTTCTTGCGTCTCCTCCCACATTTGGTTGGGATCCTCTAGTGGGAAAAATCTACATTTCTCTTTTACCCTCATACTTGGCATATTTTTTGCATTCAACAAGTGAAGAGTGGATGGATAGAAGGGTTGTATTCTATTGGTATCTTAATAAATAAATCCATAAGTCATGACTATATCCATACACAGAAGTTGATACTTTTGTACTGACATGGATTAAAGCACAATCTTCAGAAAACCTTCATTCAAAGACAAATACATTACAATGGAGGGGAAAAGTATATAAATCCACTATCGTTTTTACACAGATTTGTTTAGCCAACCAGCAAATGTTAGAACAGGGTTCTGAGGGTCTGGAGCATATCTTTTTAGGGAGCAATGTTGCCACAGGAAGAATGCAAAACATGCATTCTTGCTGAGATAGAGAGAAATTCATGTGGATAACAGTGGATGTTCTAGATAGGTTATAACTGATCAACTGTAAAGCAGAAATGACCAGAGTGGCAAAAGACTGAGGAAAAGCTGTCCAGTCAACAATTTGCCACAGACCATACCCACACCCACAACAGCATAAAGCCTCCTCTGGGAAGACAAACTAAATGTAATGCTGAAGACATCAAACGTGGTTAAGAAAGTGAATGTACTATAAAGAAAAATCATTTCAAAATTATGAATATAAATCATATTTTGGATTTTTCATGCTATTGCCTCCATTATGCAGCATGAATAGCTCAGAGCTAGAAGAGAACCTATAACACATAAAGTGAAAAGCTAAGTAACTTGCCAAATCCCCAGAGACCCACAGCTAAGTACTGTGTCAGGTACTCTTTCACCATCCTTACCAAAAATGTGTATTTTAAGAAAAAAGAGAGAAAAAATAGTTGCTTCTATTTGTAAAAAGAAATTCCTTAAGGAAGGAAAACACTGCAGGACAAACAAGAGACTACTTTACATTACACCAGTGTTATTTATCTTCATTGCTCATGGTGAGAGCTGGGTCAGGACAAAGGGACAGAGACCAACAAGAGCCAGTGGCCTCACTGGCAGAGATATATTGGCACTGCTGCCCTGCAGTGCTCAGGTCAGGAGGCTGGGAGGTTAACCTTGACACCGGGGCAAAAGGGGAGTTATGGAGAGGAGCAGACCTAGACAAGCAGTAAGGAATTACAATGCTCCCATAACCATACATGAGGGAAATTGCTTTACAACAGAGTACAGACCTATTTCTCAGAATATGTGTTTCTTTCTCACTATTGTTTGGACATAACTTTCTGTGAATAAAACGTCTGACTCTTAGTTTTAAAATATTCCTCCCAAGGACGCTTATGAAAAATGTAGCAGTTTTTCTCCTGTGCAAGATTGTATAATTAGTCACGAAAATGTACTGTCTTTCCTCTGAAGGGATTAAACATCCTCACCCTACTCTGTTGAATGCAGAATAGAGTATGACTTGCTCTGGCCAATGAAATATGGGAGGGGACATCTATCACTTCAAGCGGAAGCTTTCAGAGTAAAGCATGCTTTGCCATTCTATCATTTCCTGCCTCTGCAACAATCAGCAATTTTCAAGTGAAAGGCTTCTCCATTAGCCTGGATCCTGGAGTGAAGATGACATGGAACAGAGCTGTAGCCAACTCACATTGGACACGCAGCATGAATAAGAAATAAGCTTTTCTTTTCTTTCTTTCTTTCTTTCTTTCTTTCTTTTTTTTTTTTTTTGAAGATGCTGACATGTGGAGAGTTGTGTGTTACTACCAAATAACCTAGCTCGTCCTGACTAATAAAGATGCCATTTCTCAAACCAAAATGTGGCAGGCCAAAAGGAGAACTTCTTAGTTTAGAGTGATACACACTATTTCTTAAACAGTTAAGATTCCTAAAACTAAATATGATATTCATTGAAATTAATCAACTTAAAAAACAAGTGATGTTCCAAAAGATCATTTTAGGTCAGAACACTTCTTACAAAGAAACAAGCTTATAAATAGGAATTAGAATCCTATGCTAGTACTTTAGAACTTTAGTTCTCAAAAGTTATATTATTTTAGTTACCTTATATACTTAAAAGAGGGGAGATAATTTGTAACCTTGTTTCTTGAGAAGAAAAACTAAAAATTACAATTTGAAAGTCAGAACACTGAATACACGCCTCCCAAACATGGCACATTTCATAACAGGAGAAGAGTGATTTGTTTGTTTACAAGTTAGTTTTGTTTTATATATTCCTCCTCTATCAGTGCTTTGGCTCTGGGACAAAAGAAAGAACCCCCCCACCCCTTGCAAACCCTGCACCTGCTCATGGGAGTGTCAGCCCCTAAGGTTTCAAGGATTCTGGTGGTATCAGCAAGCAGCGACAATTTAGCTGGAAAAGCAATGAGAAAATAAAAAACTTGCTGATAACATTGTAGTAGTTATCTACTGCTGTATAACAAATTACCCCAAAACTTAGCAACTAAAAACAATAAACACATTATCTCACATAGTTTCTATGGATCAAGAATCCCTGATTATGGCTGAAGATCTTTCATGAGATGGATATCAAGATGTTGTCTGGAACTTTAGTGATGGAAAAGCTTGCCTTGGGCTGGAGGATTTACTTTCAAAGTGGATCACTCACATACCACTTTGTTGGCAGGACTCCTTAGATCCTTCCCTTATGGGCCTTTCTATAGGGATACTTAGGGCCCTTACTTAAGCTAGCTTGAGTAGCTGCCTTCCCTGAAAGCATGTAATATGAAAGAGATCACAAGTTTCATCTTTTACAACTTTACCTCCAAGTTGACACACTGTCATTTCCACATTACCTTATACGTTACACAGATTAGCCCTGTTGAGTGTGGCAGTGGACTATGCAAGCTGTGGATATCAGGACACAGAAATTATCGGGGGCTGTCTTGGTTGGTGGCTACTATATTTATATTCTCTTTACAAGCTAAAAAATTTCTTGGTCCCTGTCTGGTTTTATTTATTAAATTCAAGGACATTATAAGGCCAGCTCATAGGAAATTCTAACCAATATAATTCCTATTGAGATATCTGTCAAATCAAGTAAAAAGGTCATTTTTAAAAATTCATAGTCACATTTAAATGGCAGGTAATAAAATAAGTACTGTAATTCAGTATATTTAATTTTCTCATTTTCCTCGTGGTGGGATTCATTTAGTACCAAAAATAAATATCAAAAAGGTATTGTCATTACGTAAATATCTTTTCCTCAATTCTACATATACTCTTTCTTACTCATATCATCTGATTATGGATGATACAATTAAGAGTCATAAAAAGGCACTGTAAAAAAATTCTAATGTTATATAAATGCCAATGAAACAATGGATATCACATTGAAAATATAAGCCTAGAAATATATTAAGAATAAGCTCTTATTTACAAGACCAAAGAAAGCTTTCAAAGATTTAATTTCAAGTTCTAAGGTTAATTTTTAGATTTTCACATTGTCTTTTATATTAATTGTTGCATGTCTTGACAAACCTAATGATCTGCAAAGTACTTGCTAACATCTTTCACACCGTTCTTTTAGTGCATTACCAACCATAAGACATAGTCTGTGCAATTAGGGAATGTGAAGTGTAACACAGAGAGACAGATGTACAAGTAAATATACCTGAAGTGCTCCCCAAGCCTGAACAAAAGTTTGAATATCACACTAACAAATATACAAATCTTCCTAGTTCCAAGTCTTACTTATTCACACAGAAAATCTAGTCCCTCGAGAATCCTTTCCTCTGTTCTCACCAGCAACAAAATTTGTCTTTGAAACCTGTAGGTTTGCAGATTGTATTTGAATACGTGTGGGTTCTTCTTGCCAAAGGACCCTGCTGCCCTTTGCCATTCCACGTGGGTGGGCCTTCAATGCTCTCAGTCCCATTTCTACCTCCCCAGCTTTCACTCTTCTGTGTTTCACCCACTGCCCCCTGTTCACTCAGAGAGTCCTCACTCCTCACAGAGGAGGCCCCCACTAAGATCTCATGTCAATTCACCCTAGTCCCCATAGTATCCCAACACCTTGGCAACCTCCTGTGAAGTGTGTGCTCGGGGAGGGGCACTGTAGGAGGTACTTGCATTACATTGTGTTATTCTTAATACAAGACTCCACTTCCAAGCCCTGTTAGCCCAAAGTATCATAGGCTTCTCAGGGACCTGTTCTGTCATCTCTGTCTCTGCTACCTCAGGCATCTGGTTGGACTTGCCACTGATCCCTTGTCACTGGCCCCTTCATTTGCATATAAGCGTGATAAAATTCCTTCAGTATTCCCTCCACCTGAAAGGCATAGTCTAAAATTTCTTAAAATTACTTAAATTTCTTAAAAAAATATATCAACCTTCACTGTATCCAATTCCTCATTTCACCCTCAATTCCCTACCTATTCGATTATGATATTCGGCTCCACCATTCCATGAAATTACTAAAGTTAACATCATGAACTATCCCATGTTAAATTCAATGGAAATTTACTCCTCTTTCCTCACCCCTCCTTCCACCCATTAGGCCGCTACTCCAGACCAGGTTTCCAATGACTTACTGTGATGTGGGGATGTTGCTGAAAAAAAATGTGGGGGAGGGGTGCTTGATTAGGTCCTGGCTGGAAGCTTAAAACTTTGATGGATTTCCCTTGCGACACCTGCTTCTTAGGAACCATAGCACCAAGCAGCGATTGTGATCTTTCCATGGGCAGATCACTGTAGTTTCTACATTGCTCTACTGTAGTTTCTAGTTTTAAGCTATGAGCCTGGATTTAGTCCTCCATTATACATGAAAATATGTGAGACAGTATTCTCCAAAGTTAACCAAGTTCTTACTGCCTTTGCTCTGCTTTTTAATCTAGAGTCAAGTAGCTCAACAGTTTTAGCCCTACACTGTGTTTCTGCTCTGTGTCTGCTAGTAAAAATATCCATCTCTTTTTGACTGAGTTTTGTCCTTTTGGTATTGTCCACTTATCTTTCAGTTAGCATTGTATGTAATTTTATCAGAAAGGGTGTCAGAGCACAGCATCTTATACAGATATCTTCAATCAGTATTTTCCCTGGCTTTATTAAGGTATAACTGACAAATAAAATTATATATATTTAAACTATGCAATGTGATTTTTTTATATACATGTATATTGTGAAATGATTACTATAATCAACTTAATTAACTCACCTATTACCTCACATAGTTCCACTTTTTTGCTGTTGCTTTGAGAATGCTTAAGGTCTTCTCTCTTAGCAAATTTCAAGAATAATACAGTATTAATAACTACAGTCATCATACCCTAAATTAGATCTCAAGAAGTTATTCATCTTATAACTGAAATGTTTGTACCCCTTGACAAACATCTCCCCATTTCCCCCACCCTTCCCCCAACCTGAATCAACCATCGTATGACTCTCTGCTTTTATGAGCTTAATCATCTTTTTTGGGGTGGGGGGCAGCGGTGGTTTGAAGCTGGATTCCATATATGAGATCATACAATATGTGTCTTTGTCTATGGGACTTATTTCACCTAGCAAAATGTCTGTAAGGTTTATCCAAGTTGCTGCAAATGGCAAGATCTTCTTCTATTTTATGGCTTCTATTTTGTCACATTTTCTTTATCCATTCATCCATAGACAGACACTTAGGTTGTTTCCATATCTTTGCTACTGTGAATAATGCTACAATGACCAAAGGAATATAGATTATCTCTTCAACATACTGATTTTGTGTGCTTCAGATACATACACAAAAGGTGATTGCTGAATAATATTATAGTTTCATTTTTAACTTTGGGGGAAATCCCCATACTGTTTTTCATAAGGCCTGTTATCAATTTACAATCCCACCAACAGTGTACAAGGGTTCCCTTTTCTCCCTTTTTCATCCTTGCCACCTTTTTTCTCTTTTATCTTGCTAATAGCCATTCTAATACGTATCAGGTGATAACTCATTGTAGTTTTGATTTGCATTTCCTTAATTAATGATTTTGAGCACCTTTTCAAATATTCATCATTCATGTATCTTCTTTGGAAAAATGTCTATTCAGATTTTTTGCCTATTATTTAATCTAAGTTGTTTCCATTTTTTTGTTTTGTTTTGCTATTGAGTTGTATGCCTTCCCTATATATTTTGGAAATTAACCCTTCATCAGATATTTCGTTTACAAATATTTTCCCCATTTCATAGGTTTGCACTTCACTCTAGTAACTGTTTCCTTTGCTGTGCAGAAGCTCTATAGCTTGATGGAGACTGTCAGTTTATTTTTGTTTTTGTTGCCTTTGCTTTTGATGTCATATCCAAAAATTATTGGCAAGACCAACGTCAAGGAGCTTTTTCTCTATGTTCACTTCCAGTAGTTTCATAGTTATATGTCTTACATTTAAGTCTTTAATCAATTTCAAGTTAATTTTTGTGAGTGGTATAAGATAGGAGTCCAGTTTTATTCTTTTTCATATGAATATCTAGTTTTCCCAACTTATCCTAATTTATTAAAGAGACTATTTTCATATTGTGTACTTTTGACAACCCTGTCAAAGATTAATTGACAGTATACACATGGGTTTGTATCTGGGCTTCCTATCCTGTTCCATCTGTCTATGTATCTGCTTTTATGCCAGTACCATACTGTTTTGATCACTGTAGCTCTAATATAGTTCAATCAGGAAGTGTGATGACTCAAACTTTCCTCTTTTTCAAGAATGCTTTGGCTATTCTGGGTCTTTTGTGGTTCCATATGAATTTTAGAATTTTTTTTCTATTTTTGTGAAAAATGCCATTGGAATTTTGGTTTTTGTGGTTTTCTTTGTTTGTGGATTATATTGGTTTGTTTATTTTTGAGAGAGAAGGAGTATAATCGGGGGCATGAGGGACAGAGAGAGAAGGGGACAGAGGATCTGAAGGGGGCTATGTGCTGACCGCAGAGGGACCAATGTGGGGCTCAAACTCATGAGCCATGAGATCATGACCTGAGCCAAAGTCTGACACTCAGCCCACTGAACCACCCAGGTGCCCCTAAAAATGCCATTAGAATTGTGAAAGGAATAGTATTGAATATGTAGATGGACTTGAGCTGTGTGGATATTTTAACAATATTGTTAAATTAATTATTAATGGAGGAAGGAAGATCTTTCCATTTATTTGTGTCTTTAATTTCTTTCAGTGTACACATTTTTCACCTCTTTGGTTAAATGTATTCCTAAGTGTTTTGTAGTTGTTTTTAAAAAGGCTATTATATATGGGACTGTTTTCTTAATTATTTTCAGATAACTTGTTGTGGTGTTTAGAAATGCGACTGATTTTTTGATGGTGATTTTGTATTCTGAAATCTTACTGAATCCATTCATTAGTTTTAAGAGATTTTTGGTAGCATCTTTAGAGTTTTCTATATATAAGGTTATTTCATCTGCAAACAGAGAGTTTTATTTCTTCCTTTTTAATTTGGATGCCTTTTATTTCTTTTTCTATTCCTCTGGCTGGGATTTCCAGTACTATATTGAGCAGAAGTGCTGAGAGTGGGTATCCTTGATTGTCCTTATTCTTAGTGAAAAAAACCTTTCAGCTTGTCGTATGATGTTAGCTATGGGCTTGTCATACATGACCTTTGTTATGCCTTAGGTACACTTCTTCTATACCTAATTAGTTGAATGTTTTTATCATGAAAGGATGTTGATTTTGTCAAATGTTTTTTATGTGCTTATTGAGATGATCATATGATTTTTATCTTTCACTATCTTATGTGGTGAATCACATTTATTGATATGCATATGTTGAACCATCCTTGCTTCTCAGGAATATTCCCACTTCATCGTGCTATATAATCCTTTAATGTGTTGTTGAGTTTTTTTGCTAATATTTGGTTGAGGATTTTTGCATTTAGGTTCATCAGGGATATTGACTTATTTCCTTTTCTTGTAGTGTCCTTGTCAGACATTGGTATCAGGGTAATCCTGGCCTTGCAAAATGAGTTTGAAAGTGTTCCCTCCTCTTCTATTATTTGGAAGAGTTTGAGAAGGATCCATGTTAATTCTTTTCTAAATGTTCTGTAGAATTGACCCATAAAGCCATCTGGTCCTGGACTTTTCTTTGATGGGAGATCTTTTGTTGTTGCATATTGCATTTTCTTTCTCATTATTAATCTATTCAGATTTTCCTTTCTGCATGATTCAATCTTGATAGGTTGTATGTTTCTAGGAAGGTATCCAATTTTTATAGTTTAATCAATGTGTTGTCCTATAATTGTTCATAGTGGTTTTTTATGATCCTTACTACTCTTAAAAAACAGGTTTTAGGCGTGCCTGGGTGGATCAGTTGATTAAGTGGTTGACTTTGGCTCAGGTTATGATCTCAGAGTTCATGGGTTGAGCCCCACATCTGGCTCTGTGCTGACAGCTCAGAACCTGGGGCCTGCCTAGGATTCTGTGTCTGCCTCTCTCTCTCTCTCTCTGCCCCTCCCCGGCTCGCATTTATCTCTCTCTCTTAAAAATAAACATCTAAATTAATTAATAAAAAATAAAAAACAGCTTTAGGGGGCACATGGGGGGATCAGTCAATTAAGTGTCTGACTCTTGATTTTGGTTCAGGTCATGATCTCAAGGTTCATGAGATCAATTCCCCTGTGGGGCTCTGCGCCGAGAGCATGAAGCCCGCTTGGGATTCTCTCTCTCCCTCTCTCTCTGCCCCTCCCATGTTCTCTCTCTCTCTCTCTCTCTCTCTCAAAATATATAAGTAAGTTTTAAAAAATAAATAAAATAAATAAAAAACAGCTTTTAGTTTTGTGGCTCTTTTCTATTATCTTTCTAGTCTCTCATTTATTTCTGCTCTGGTCTTTATTATTCCTTCCCTTCTGTTAACTTTGGGTTTAGTTTGTTCTTCCTTTTCTAATTCCTTGGGGTTAAAGTTGTTTATTTGAGATCTTTCTTTTTTCTTAAGGTAGGCTATAAACTTCCCTCTTTGAACTGATTTTGTTGCATCCCATACATTTTGGTATGGAGTATTTCCATTTTCATTTGTCTCAAGATTTTTTTTTATTTCCTGTTTGATTTCTTCTTTGATCCTTTTGTTTACAGGAACATGTTTTTTTAATTTCCATATATGTGAATTTTCCAGTTTTCCTCCTGTTATTAATTTCTAGTCTCAAATTTGTTAAGACTTATTTTGTGACCTAATATGTAACCTTTCCCAGAAAATGCACTTCAGAAGAATGTACATTCTACCACTATTAGAAGAAATGTTATTTATGTCTGTTGGGTCAATTTCGTCTAAAATATAGTTCAAGTCTAATGTTTCCTTATTGATTTTCTGTCTGGATGATCTATTTATTGTTGAAAGTAAGGCGCTGAAGTGTCTTACTATTATTGCAATGAGGTCTTGTTATACCTTCAAACCTGTTAATATTTGCTTATTATATTTAGGTGTTTCAATGTTGCATGCATATATACGTAAAATTTTTATATATCTTCATAATGAATTTAACCCTTTATCATTCTATAATTATCTTCTTTGTCTCTTGTTTCAGTTTTTAATTCAGTGTCTATTTTATCAGAGGTATGTAAAGCTATCCTTAGTCTCTTTCGGTTTCCATTCACATGGGATATCTTTTCCCATCCCTTCACTTCGAGTCCATGTATGACCTTATGGTTAAAGTAAGTGTCTTATAAACAGCAAATTATTTGATTCTTGTTTTCTATATATTCGGCCACTGTATGTGTTTTCATTAGAAAATTTAATCCATTTCCATTTATAGTAACTATTGTTAGATAAAGATTTAATATTGACATTCTAGTATTTGTTTTCTGGTTGGTTTACAGTTTCTTTGTTCTCTTTTTATTTATTTTTATGTTTTTGTTTATTTCTCTTCCTCTGAGTACTTCTCATTTGGTTCATGTATTGTTTCCTGATTTTATTGAGCTTTCTCAGCTTATAGCTCCCTGAGCTTAAAAATTGTTATTCTTAATTATTTGCCAGGTATTTTATACATCTCCATTTCTTTGGTGTCAGTTACTAAAAAATTATTGTGTTCCTTTAGGGATGTCATATTACTTTATTTTCATGTTTCTTGAAGCTTTGCATTACTGTCTTCACATTTGAAGATATCTCCTCTAGCCTTCAATGACTGCTTTCAGGAGAGATATACCATCACCAGTCAGCCTAGCTTGCTTTCTCAGTCCTTTTCTATGGATGCACTGACTGTATACTTCTTGTTCCCTCTTGAAGGGAAACTCATAAGATTATATGTCTACTCTCAATCCTGCAGTGCTGGACCAAGTGCTGAGAGCCTCCCATTTACTTTAACTAGGGCATGTCCTAAAATGCTCACGTCTATATGCTTTCTCCCAGTCTAGCAGAGTCAGACTTGCTTTCTGCACATGTGTACTTGCTGTCTTCAAAGGCTCTCACTTGCCATCTGCAGGCGTACACACATAGGCAGCCAGCCACAGGATAGGTGGGTAAGGCACGTAGAGCATTGGGCATGCTCATGAGCCAGCTGGGAGCATCTGCACACAAAGTGTGCCTGGAAGTTCATGAGTGCTTTTCCTGACAGGGTCCATAAAGCAGTTAGTTAGATATATGTTCCTTTGGTGAATTCTGAGCCCTGGCTACTATGCTCCCAGCATCTCCCAGCGCTCAGGGATATGTATCACTTCAGTATTCTAGTATTCTAGGTAAGAAAACTGTTCTCTCTTTGGCAACATTTGCAAGCTGGAGAAACCAAGCACCTACTCACTGTGCTCTCACTTCCCCCATGGAAAAATCTCAGGGGTATCTCTCTTGGCAGTGAGCCATGCCACTTTGGAGGAGGAGTGATGTGGATAAAGTGAAACTTTTCTTCTAATGCTCTTCAAAGAATCTGTTCTTTGATTTTTTTTTTCCTTCAACAGTATGCTAAAACTCCCAGATTCCCACAAAGGTGTTCTCATCTGTGGTTGATTATCCAAATCAATGTTCCATGGGGGGATGACACTAGAAAACTCCTATCCCACAATCTTGCTGACTTTATCTCCTACCAATTCTTAATGTCACAGGATTATTGTGAGGATAAAACTCTATAAAGAAGGTAAAAATTATTTGTAAACAACTGAATCTACACAAATGCTAATCAGTAATAGTAGGCATAAAAACTCAAGGAACGAGTAAAACACATCATAAAAACACACTGAATTTTTTTCTCCCCTTTCACACCTGGATCTGAGACACATGGGTGAGATCACATAGGGGGAGACTACAAGACCATGAGGCAACCTAAGGAAAGAGTCCAGTGGGTAAGAGTGGTCATAGTTAATGTGGTGCCGGGCATTTTCAGTGCTCCTAACGAGTAATATCTCATTTAATCCATTATCATTCTTCCCATTTTATAGGTAAGACTGGACAAACAGTGGGTAAACAACCTGCTCAAGATGAGCTTGCTAGTAAGAATCAGGAGGCTGGAATTTGAACTCATGATCCAGTTTGCTTCTGCAATAGGCAAAAAAGTAGGTCTGAGGTGAGCATGGATAGAGAAACACTGTGGTTTCTATTTAAAGATCCTTTTGATTGACCTCTTTTCTTAAAATACCCTTGAGTATTTGGGAGACAAATAGAATCTACTTACCTGACAAGCTTTTCTATAAGAGGAGAAGGTAGGTTTGATGGTAAGCCTACAGTAGTAATAGGATCAGAAGAGCTTCCCTTGTTTTTTATAATCTACTTTGTTTTTTATTCCACTACAGTTAATTGAGTCAACCATTCTCATTTTCTGAATTTCTTTAAAGCATCCGATGGGCTGTTTTCAAACAGAAAGAGAATTCAATATTGAAAAATAAATGATTCTTTCTTCTACTTAAAGAGCAAAGGCCTAGAGTATAGTTAGGGGGGAATGAAAACTGTAAAATCATGCTTACTGTTTGAACAGCCATTCCAATTAAAAAGCGCCCTGGGATTGGTGCATGCCTGGCCATTGCACACGGCAGACATCTGAGAGTGCTGCTGGAAGCACACACAGAATCATTCTGGCAAGGCCCCCTCCCAGAGCCAAGTGATCAACAGGCATCCCTCCCCTCTTTCAGAATACAGCAGGAATTGAACACACTAAAAAACAGGAATATATCCTAAACCACAGCAGTGCCAGTGCCAATTCTTGGGAAGGTAGCCTTCCCAGGGGTACATCAACTATGGGCAGTGTGGTAGGGAAAATTTAAATTGCTTCAGCCACAACCGGGGGGGGGGGGGGGAGTGTTTCAGGAGCTGCCAGGGCAGTCATTTTTTCTACTTTTCAGAGATCCCTTCTTTATATGGCTCAGTGGGTCATCAGGCACATTTCATGCCCAGGTATAAACAAAAGGAGCTGATCTATGAAGGAGGAATAGACTTCACAAAAAGCTCAGCTTTAGATCAAAGCTTAGTCCTCAGGTAAAGGACTAAATCAAAACCTTTCAAGTAAAACTAATATATGAAACCTAGATTTAATAGGAACTCAAATTTTAAAAATCTGGGAAAAATCAAAAGTTAAATTCAAAGAGTAGAGATCAGAAAATAATAAGGGGATATAAGGCCACTTGTGAAAAGTCATTGTAAATATAAGACATGATTTAGTAGCTCTTTCACATTAAGAAGAGATTAAAATCTGCATCTTCCCCATATGTGGAAGGAATGGTATTCCCCTACCTCCATTTTCTGTCCTGTTCCTTCCCCCTCCTCATTTCACATATTATTTGCAAACTAGAAGACCTGCAGATTGCAAACTGCATCATGTCTGGCTCCATGGTGTTTACTAACTTCTACATTTACTTACTAAGAGTTTGAAATATTCCAGTACCACCCAACTTGAAAAACTAGGAACATACAAGGTTTTGGCAGAAAGAAAGGGGAGTCTCTATTTCCAACAGTTCCAGGAGAGATGGGGTCGGTAATATTTGTCAAATTCCCTGTGATTTGTCTGCTCACCTTATATACATACATACTTATTATACATCTCACAATGCCACATTTGTTTAGGGTAATATTTTGAAATATTGGTCTGTAAGTTTTATTCTGTCTGCATTTTTCCCTTTCTCTTCCCTTAATTCAAGTAAGCAACCAAACTGTGCTCTTTGCTCAAAATAAATATGGAAAAAGGAGGAAAGTCACTTAAAATCTTCCTATTTTCTTCAAATCCTGAGGTTTGATCTCGTGGAAGAGGGTAAAAAAAGAGAATTTTCAAACAATGACACTGTGTAAGCCAGAAACATGAGGGCGAAGATAATCCTCCCAGGAAAAAGGGGTGGGATTTCTCTTAAATGGAAAGAAGCAAGAGACAGAAGCAGAGTTCTGTGGATCTGCAGAGCCCAGAAGAGCTTTCTGTACTTGCCAGTAGGGCCACTGGGATAAACAGCAAAGCCATGGAGAGAAAATAGCTGTGTGCAGTAGAAAGGCACAGGATCACAGGCAGCCTTGAAAAAGATTCTGAAGGCTCAAATGAACTTCTGGACTAACAAGTCTTAAGAAAGGGATGGTAAATATCTTATCAGTCAGTTCTGTGAGAAAAGGTAAGAATCTCAGAGGCTCCCCCTTCCTCCCACCATCTGTGACTTGGCTGGCACTATGGCAGACATTGGAGGACTCTCTCTCTCTCTCTCAATAGCCTGAGGTGAGGCTCTACATTCCTCCCTCTTGCATGAGACACTATCTGGACCTACTGACTCTGGGATTTCCCCTGACTCTGGGATTGAGTCTTGAGGAAACAAAAGCCAGGAAGGGAAATATATGGCATGGAACACTCTGCTTGTTGGCCTGCTGATTTCATCCCCTGGGACAATAAGCACAAAAGAGCACATTATATATTTGACTCCTTGGGAGAAAAAAATGGGAAATACAGGTAGAATAAAAGACATGTATATCTCAGAATATTACCTCAGCCATGTGCTTTCCCTCAGCCATGTCCCTTCCTAAATATTTTATGTCCTTATAAACGAAAAGTGCTTTACATAAATGCTATTTCTGCCAGCTCCAGTACTTCCAACCTCTAATTCTACATCTTCAACATCTAGGGTAGGAAGATATCTGCTCCAGACTCCTTAAGGGTCAGAGAGATAAACTGAATGTGACAATTTCTTTGCTACGTGCTATGTATGTGTGTATGTGTGTTGGGGACCATGTGACACCCCCCACCCCGCTGGAGATTCTTCTCCCCATCAACACTGATTCCAGTGATGATCTCCCCATCAACACTGATACAACAGAAGCACAGAGAGCTCAGCCACAGATAAAGGAACCCTTGCCCCTCTTGTGGATCTAGAAAAAAAATGAGAGCTGAACAGCTGTCTTGGGCAAAATGTCTGGTCAGATTGGTCGGGGAAGGTGGAATCCAATCCAAGTTACCTCTTTTGGGTCAAAGCCATCATCTTCCCTCAGCTTCACTTTAGTCTCTATGATGAGGTAGAATGGCAATAAATGAATGAAGAAAGTCCTCCCCTACTTGCTTACCACTCCACTAAGGAAGCCAGTATTCCCTCGTGTTCTTTTAGAATCTCTCTGGGTACCAGGGGAGCAAATTCCTAATTGAGTAGGATTCTTCTACCCGATTTCACTTCTTCATTGTTCAAAACATGCCCATTTCCCTCTACTACAAAGCTGTAATCATCAAGATAGTATAGTACTGGCACAAAAACAGACATACAGACCAATGGAATAGGAGAACTCAGAAATGGACCCACAAATGTATGGCCAACTAATCTTTGACAACGAAGGAAAGAATATCCAATGGAAAAAAGACAGCCTCTTTAACAGATGGTGCTGGGAGAACTGGACAGCAACATGCAGAAGAATGAAACTAGAGATTTTCTCACACCACACACAAAAATAAACTCAAAATGGATAAAGGACCTGAATGTGAGACAGGAAACCATCAAAACCCTAGAAGAGAACAGGAAAAAACTTCCTTGACTTCAACCGCAACAATTTCTTACTTGACACATCCCCAAAGGCAAGGGAATCAAGAGCAAAAATGAACTACTGGGACCTCATCAAGATAAAAAGCTTCTGCATGGCAAAGGAAACAATCAAGAACACTAATAGGCAACCGACGGAATGGGAAAAAATAGTTGCAAATGACATATCAGTTAAAGGGCTAGTATCCAAAATCTGTAAAGAACCCACTGAACTCCACACCCAAAAAACAAATAATCCAGTGAAGAAATGGGCAGAAGACATGAAAGACACTTCTCCAAAGAGGACATCCAGATGGCCAACAGACACATGAAATGATGCTCAGCGTCCCTCCTCATCAGGGAAATAAAATCAAAACCACACTGAGATACCACCTCACGCCAGTCACAGTGGCTGAAATGAACAAATCAGGAGACTTTAGATGTTGGCGAGGATGTGGAGAAATGGGCACCCTCCTATACTGTTGGTGGCAACCCCTCTGAAAAACAGTGGGGAGGTTCCTCAAAAAATTAATAATAGAACTCCCCTATGACCCGGCAGTAGCACTGCTAGGAATTTACCCAAGGGATACAGGAGTGCTGATGCATAGGGCACATGTTCCCCAGTGTTCATAGCAGCACTCTCAACAATAGCCAAAACATGGAAAGAGCCTAAGTGTCCATCAACTGATAAATGGATCAAGAAGGTGTGGTTTATCTATACAATGGAATACTATCTGGCAATGAGAAAGAATGAAATCTGGCCATGTGTAGCAACATGGATGGAACTTGAGGGTGTTATGCTGAGCAAAATAAGTCAGGCAGAGAAGGACAAATACCATACGTTTGCACATATAGGTGAATTAGGAGGAAGCTAATGAAGGACCATGAGAGGGAAGAAGGGGAAAAATAGTTGGGGGGAGGGAGGCAAACCATGAGAGACCCTTGAATGCTGAGAACAAACTGAGGACTGACAGGGGTTGGGAAGAGGGGAAGGGGGATAATGGGCATGGACGAGGGCACTTGTTGGGATGAGCATTGCGTGTTATATGGAAACCAACTTGACAATAAACTATTTAAGAAAAAAAAACATGCCCATTTCCTCAAAGTCTTACAGCAATCACTAAAAATATCAAGGGAAAAAAATATCTCTGGCTTCATAAAAAAACTTATTCATCTTCTCCAAGACCTCTTATAACAAATCCTATGCAACTATTTGTATTGTTAACATTAAATTACTCCATTATTGTTTGAAAGGGCTAGACATCAGAATAAAATAAATGTTCTAGCTCAGATATTTGGTTGTTACTAATTTCTCTGATTATAGAAGAAAAGTATTTCAAGTGATAGCACTCAGATTGCCAGATAATTTCAAACCAACACTTTAAGGTCAGAAAAAATCTGATTTGGTGTTGAAACTTAAAGGAGAAAAACAGAGGGAGGAAAATCTTCTGTGCACATTCCCCAACTTCCTCTCCCCAAGCTTCTACTTTAATTGCAGACACTGCTGTGAGAACTATCAATTGCAGACTTTCTTTCTCAACGAAAAACACTTTTAAGCCAAAGTAAAGTTAACTCAAGAGAGAGGCAAAAAAAGGTTAAAAACATTTCCTCTAATATTAAGAGTCATGTTGAGGACATACTTTCAAAGGAACTCCTACTCTAAACTCACTTATATCAAGCAAAAGAAAAATGTTTTACTTTGAAGTGCTACAGGCAAAAAGCTTCCTCGTGTGTGTTCTTACTTGTACATATGCATGTGTATCCTGCCTTCTACCAGCAAGAATATGAAACATTCAGCAAAAATTCATGCAATACCACAAATCTAAGAAAACCAAATTTTATCTTATTTTATTTTTTTATTAGAAAGAGAACAAGTCGAGTGGGAGAGAAGGGCAGAAGGAGAGCGAGACCGAGGGAGTATGCATGTGTGAGCATGGGAGGGGCAGAGGGAGAGAGAGAGAAAGAGACAGAGACAGAGAGAGAGACACAGAGAGAGAGAGAGAGAGAGAGAGAGAGAGAATCTCAAGCAGGAGCCCCACTCAGGCCTTGATCTCACAATCCTTAGATCATGATCTGAAACCAAATCAAGAGTCAGATGCTCAACCAAATGAGCCACCCAGGCACCCCAAGAAAGCCAAATTTTAAAACAGGAATAAATGGAGGGGGAAGAAATATGCAAGTAAGAAATGTAAGATGAACCCATAAATGAAATTAGCAAAAAGAAAGAAGGAAGGGAGGGAGGAGGGGAGGAAGGGAGGAGGGAAGAAGAAAGGAAGAATATCTGACACCTATTTATTTGCAAGACATGAGCCAAAAATAAGGAATTTTATCAGTCACACCAGGAAGGAAAACATGAACAATTATATGCTTCTTAGTGTCCGTAAGATAAAACCCACCAGTTCCTTAGAAGAAGAACAACCTCTTCCTGACACAAAGAATAAAGTAATGTTTTTCACATGGATCTGAAAGGTAGTAAACTGTGTGAGATAGTAGACTTCACCCTCCAGAGCAGCCTTATAGTGTGACAATGTATCTCATAAGACTATTTCTTTTAACACCCCCAAAGTAGTCCATTGATGTAATATCAAACTGCAAGTTGGCAAAAGCAATTCTACAGGGGAGATCAGAAATGGAATGACATTCCATTTCTCTGCTTACCTGGCCTGAACCAGCAATCAAATTTTTAAATGGACTGCAAATCCTTTGGGCAAACCTGCATATACACTTTCTTTCAACCAAGCTATCAGTTTGGACTGAGCAATGGTGAATCCCTCTTTCAAGTATCCAGAGTATTATTACTCTGGGTTGCAGGCTAAATGCAGTTCCCTATGCCTTAACAGCTGGCCAAGCCCAAAGTAAGTTGTCATCTTGCTATGAAATTGAGGTGCCGAGAGAGCACTTGACTCAAACAATGCCACTTCTGCACAGAGGTGGCCAAATGAGTGGCCACGTGTACCACCCCGCCCCCACCTCCTTGAACAGTGCTGCTTAAAACTACCTTTGTTTTACAGCAGCACTAGAGTCTCTGATGGTATCATGACAGACTCATCCTAGAACAAAATTAAACTCTTAGAAACTCGTAATTCTCTTAGAAATATAGACATGCACAAAAAGAACATTGCTGCCTATCCATAAAAATGAAGCATTTGGCACATTTCATACAAAAATTTTGAGTGGACATCAGGATTACAATATTCATGACTCACTACAGGGAATTTGCCAGAGAACCTAATTAATTGAGGATCATCCAAGGCACCAGTCCTCTAGGATACCTGCTCTGAATCCAAATGACAGGAATATTTTTGATATATTCAAACAGCACCTGTACTCACCCTATCATAGCATTTATTACCCTGCACTGTGATTGCTCACTTACTCCTTGTATCGCTTAGGATGCAAATCACCTGAAGCAACAGAGAATCTAATAGTAATTCAAACAATAACAATTTATTTTTCTCACATACTAGTAAGTCTCGACATAGAGGCTTCCAGCACTGGTTCACTTTCCGTGGGATTCTCCTGGTCTTTCCTTCATGGCTACTAAGTATCTAATAATGCTTCATATCCTCATTTAAGACAGAAGAAGGTGGTAAAAGAGAAAAAGAGGGGGTGGTGCTGTCAGTGTTGTTTCATTTACCGGGATAGCAAAATTGTTTCCAGGTTAAAAAAAATTCCTAGAAAATTTATTTTAACTTATGCCTGTTTCATTGGCCAGAATTGACTCAGATGGCCAGCACTAGCTCCAGTAAAGGCTGGGAAAGTAGGGCACAGCATGACCAGGAAGCATAAGACCTAGACTCTAAGTCTAAACCTTAGACTGATCATGGTACACATCTAGAACTGGGCACCATACAGACCAAGGAAAAAGTCGGAAATAGGTATTAGGTATGGAACTAAAAGATTTATCATGCTTATCTTTTTCCTGAGTTAGATGTAAGCTTATTGAGGATAGAGATTGTATCTGTTTCATTGTTCTATTCTGCAAAACCCGGCACAGTGCCTGTCTCATAGGAAATGTATAGTAAGTAATTGTTGAGTGGATAAAGGAAGGAAGGAAGAAATAAATGGGAAAAAAAAATGAATGAATTCTTAACTGTTCATCTCCATAGTTCTCACTGAGATAAGGATACAGGTGTGTGTGTGTGTGTGTGTGTGTGTGTGTGTGTGTGTGTATACATACATCTTTGTACTTTGTACTTTGAACATACCTGTCTTCTCAGTATGTTCTGTTCTACTCTCTATTTTATTCCCACTTTAGACGCTCAAAAGATCTGCTGCTGATGACCATCAAAGTCTCTTTAAAACACTTCCCTGTGGAAAATCCCAGCTTTAAAATCAAATGTAGTAAGTGTGTAAAATTAAGTAGATTATTTTCATTGGCCTTCATCAAGACACAAAAGCCTGTCCATTTGATACGACACTATGGGAGAGTTGTCCCTCTAAACCCAAAGAGGTATATACAAATGATCAGTAAGTTTCATGTAACCAGTCCTTGCAAACATAATACTCTAAGTAAGTTGCTTGGGGAAAACTCCAAGCAGAATTATCATTTGTCTCTGAAAAAAATAGAAAAAATGTGTGACTCTGAGACACATAATTTGTGGAAGCAATCAATGAAATGTAAGCTTTATATTGGATTTAAACAAGAGCTTGCATAGAAGTTAAAGGAGTGTTCTTTATGGATTTAATTAAAATCCTGCATATGAGACGTTTCTAATCTTACCATACGGCAACTGTATTAAGATGCTCACATCAAAATATTTACACTTAAATATTTTATAATGCCACACTTTAAAATATTAATGATGCCACAAGTAATCCATGGCAGTTCTACAGCTTTTTCTATAGTAAGTTCATAAGAAAACAGCAAAGTCTAACCATGTCATCCCTAGTCAGCTATTTGAGCTTAGCAAATGCACCAGCTCACCCATTTCTATAGTTCTAATGAAAACTCCTCAAAGAACTTAACTTCTTGCTATTATAAACTGTCCTTATTCTGTTCTGGATAGAGGCACTAGAGAAAAGAAAAAGAACTGTTCTTGCATCATTAAGTGCCACTGCTGAGTTTAAATACATTACTTTGCAGAAAGATAGACTTATTGAAAGGTTTCATTTAAAATGTGAGAAAGACAACTGTAAAACATAACAAGTGAACAAGTCAATGTTATTTCATGTGTTCTACAGTGAAGAGATCTTTACAGAGACCTAAGGGCTATTTGAAAACACATAGTGTTATGAAATATTGCATTTGTACATAGCACATCCTTTCTTAATACCATCTCCATGAAAGCAAGAGAGAACTGCCATCTAAGCATAGTCATAGATCTATCTTTTTTCTTCCTGCTGTCTTTTTAAAAATTTTTTTAATGTTTTATTTATTTCTGAGAGAGAGTGACAGCGTGAGCGGGAGTGGGGGTGGGGGGGGTCAGAGACAGAGGGAGACACAGAATCTGAAACAGGCTCCAGGCTCTGAGCTGGCTGTCAGCACAATGCCCGTCACGGGGCTCAAACCCACAAACCATGAGATCATGACCTGAGCTGAAGTCATACGCTTAACCGACTGAGCCACCCAGGCGCCCCATTCCTGCTGTCTTTTTTCCATCACTGGCCCAAAAAACGCAACTGAGGAAGACATGATTCAAACTCTCATCTTTATAAATAAGTCAAGCACAACTTTGCTGTGATAATAAATATGGTGTAGATAATAAATGTTGGCAGTATCACCTTGGAATATGAAAGGTGATTACTCCATGTTTTTGTTCCTTAGAGGAAGCTAATTATTAGGACTAATCACAAAGGAAGTTAACGATTAGAGGAATGGCAGCCAGGTGACAGAGACTCCACAAAACCTGCCAACTCCAGCATAAATTTGCTAAGGGATTTCATATGCATCTGGCTATCAATTTTTCCTACTGCAAAAAAGAACACCATATCATTTGCACAATCTTTTTTGAAGCTTAAAACACACTGTTCTGCCTTTGTGTATTGTTATTATAAAGGGTTAAAGTAGTGATAGTCTTGGATTGGGGTTGAGATACGAAATAGCTGTGACGGTATAAATTCCTTCTGGCAGAAGACTTTCCAACATGCAAATAAAGACCATATAAAATAGAATGAAGTATAAAATATAACTAAAATCTCTTCTGGACAGTTCATACAGTGATGGAGCAGGGGGTTATTAGCTTTATTTTTCTGAGTCAGATCTCAAATACTGCTTACCATCTAAACTAACTTCTTAACCTTTCTAATGCTTTTTGTATAGTCTCAAGTTTTCTCTCTCTTTCTTCCCCCCCAAAAACATAATTTTCTTAAAGATAATTTCTCTTTCTCTTCTTGGAATTTAAAACTTGTATCACACAGCTAACCACCCTATGCTACCACAGTTTGGCATGCAAATATTCCTTCTCCTAGAAGGAAACATCTACTGCATTGCTTTAAAATACATTTAACATATCTTTATTAGCAGTAAGAGTTTTGCTCTTACTCTTTTTTTGTAAAACATTTACATCATCCAACAAATTGGAAAGATAGACCTGAATTTTTAAATCATATAATAAAATTATAAGATAAAGGTCAGATCCACCAAAACTCATAAACAAGTTATTTTACTCCTATTCCAGCATTATTTATTGGACCTTACCAATAGAAGACATTCCAGAAAACATGCATGACTTTCTTCTCTATATTTCAGAAATTTGCATTCTAAAGCCCAATGTCCCACAGCAATCACCATCCAAGCACAAAAGCAGATTGCCTGAAATAACTGGACAGGTTAGCTGGATCAGTCTGAATGGTTCTAGACAGCTAAATGACATTTCACTTAGCTTTAGATCTGAGGACCCAAATTTAATGAATAAAAAAGCCTTCAGGACAATAGGCACATTTCATTCTTCTCCCTCTAGAGCAAAGTAATTTAATTCAAGAAGTATTTAACAAAAATAGACTGTTATACATGCTGTGGAGAACTTTCATGAAGAAGAGAAATTCCTATCTTCAGGCAGCTTACAATTGAGCTGTATAGAGAAAACATACCTATTCATGATGTTCCCAAATAAAAAATGTAAGCATGGTAGGGAGAATTCTAAGATGGCCCTATTTAATTACATTTGCAAGTGTAATTAAAGTCACTAATCAGTGGACCTTGAAATAGATTATCCAAGGGAACCTAACATAAATATAATCCTATGAACCCTTTAAAAGCAGAAAAGAGTTTTGTCCGGCTAGTTCCAGAAGAGGAGGTCAGAAAGATTCAAAAAGTGAAAAGGATTTGACACGCCATGGAAGCTTGGAGATGGAGAAGGCCATGTAGTAAGGGATGCAAGCAATCTCTAGAAGCTGAGAGAAGTCTCCTGTTAGGAGCCAGTGAGGAAACAGGAACCTTAGTCTTACAACTCTTAGGAACTAAATTCTGCCAACAACTGTAATGAGCTTGGAAATAGATTCTTTGCCAGAGTCTCTAGTTAAGAACGTAGACTATCTGATACCTTGATTTTGGATTTGTGAAACTTTATGCAGAAAACCCAGTAGAGCCCATCTGAACTTCTGATTTACAGAACTGTCAGATAACAGATGGGTGTAGTTTTAAGCTGCTAAGTAATATTATGATAACTTGTTATACAGCAATACAAAGCAAACATAATACTGTATGATTAGTGTCAAATGGGGCATAAAGATGGGAAGTATATGAAAATTTAAAGGAGGGAAAGACTGATGTGGTTGGAATGGACAGTCCCCTCTTAAAGTGCTGTAAGTATCATGCTTATTCCTATACCTGGGAACTTTGCACATTCTATACATCTTGCCTCTTGTGGCTTTCATGTTTTTTGTTAACTATTTATCCACACAAGACCTACCTCTTCACTGAAGCCTTCTCTGACATCTCTAGTCTATAATACTACCTCTCATCAGTGAACTACCATTGAATTCATCATTATTTCTGAAAATTTTCACCGATCTCATTGTTTCATGCTTTGTTCTCCCTCAATATTCAAGCCTATAAGCTCAATTGTTGTGTTCCCAAATAATCAAATAAGTTATTAAGTACTTGACCAATTAAAAATATACCCTGGCGACCCTGTAGAGAAAGTTTTGAATACAATTCATGGATTTTCATATTCATCTTAAACCAAATTAAGACAATTTCTTTAGTCTCATCACACTCAGCGCTAAACACTTGAGCTTACCTCCTTCTAAATCACAGTTAAAAATAACTCTGCATGAGTAGCTTTATGTACTCCGAGCTGACCACATATTTGATTACACTGAAGACACAGGCTGGTAAAATGCTCTTGCTGTAAAAACTTGCATACTCAGTTGATTCATACCAAGGGTTGAACTATATACCAAGGTGCTATTTTTAGCACTGCTACAATTACCTCTTGAGAAATCATTACAGTGGCCTCATCTACCTCTCAGAATGTAAAGGTGTTAATGTAGAAATATTATCTTTATATTCTGTTGACATGCTGCTGCTGGTTGGGCAACAATCAGTTTGTTTATGGTCATGGGAAACCATTGTCTCAGGCTGAAAAAGCTTTCTCCTCTCTCTCTCTTGCAGTTGTGTCCTCAAGTGATTGAGAGTTCTGTTTCCCCCTTTTAGTTCTTCCCAAGATAAATATCTGAAGAAAAATAATTGTCTCCAAAAGTAGCTGTTGTTAAAAAGCAGAGAATTTTTAAAAAACAATTAATATTCTTCCAAAATCCTTCAGAAATTTAGATTTATACAACATCAACACAAACCATCTCAAAAAAAGTGCCTCTGGGGCGCCTGGGTGGCTTAGTCTGTTAAGCGACCGACTTTCGCTTAGGTCATGATCTCGTGGTTCGTGGGTTCGAGCCCCGCGTCGGGCTCTGTGCTGACTCCCAGCTCAGAGCCTGGAGCCTGTTTCGGAGTCTGCGTCTCCCTCTCTCTCTGACCCTCCCCTGCTCACGCTCTCTCTCTCTCTCTCTCCTAGAATCTCCTAGAAATAAATAAAAATATTTTTAAAAAAGTGCCTCTGAAAGACTTCTACTCATTTCCCAAAAAGTCTTTTTAAAGCACTTTTTCCTTTTTTCCCCATCTTCCACTACACGTTCTAGAAAGTTAATGTTACTCTAAAAGAATTTACAGCAGTTGCCATATGCATAAAGATAAGTCATTAAGAAAAATATTTTAAAAGTGGTCATTTCAATGTCATTTTTACAGAGGAAAGGCATATGGATCACATGCAGAAGAGTTAGGCTTTAGCCAATTCTTCTACTTATACACAGTACCATCTTTACTCCTTCCTGATCCCCAAAAACCACATCTATAAAACAGAGGTAAGTAAACCTACCCAGAAGAGATCGTGGGATGACGGAGAGAATCAAATCATGTCAAATACACCACATATACTCTAAAAGCAGCAAAATGCTTTATGAATTCTATGCACCTTATTATTAGCAAATTGAGATTACAAATTATATCCTATATGCATAAGTAACAATGTTGCAAAATCTTATATTTTCCTCAAAGTCCAAACCAAAACTGATTTCATTCAGTAAACATTTATCATTTATTGACTAACTAAATGTAAAACATCTGGCTCAACATGTTTAGCCTAATATAAAAACCAACTTCTCAATATAAAGTCTATTATAATTAGTTGTGGATTATTATGTATGCTAATTAGCATTCAGCCACTAGGGTAAGTGCTTCACATTCATTGTGTCCTTTGAACCTCACAACCACAACTTGGGGAGGTAGGAATCATTATTCTCTTTCTATAAATGAGGCATTCAAGTTTCAGAGAATAGGTTCAGGGAATGCTAGAGAACTGTCAAAGTCACACAGGTAACAGGTAGAGGGACTGAGATTCATGCATAGGTGTTTGGTTTCCAAAATCCCAACAATTTACTATCTCATATACATTAGACTTCAATAAAGAATAGTAAATAACAAAATCAAATGATGCAACAGTGGATCAGAAAAGGGATGTGGACTAAAAAGGGAAGGCTTCACGGAAGCAGTGATGTTGTTAGAACATAACTTTTGGATTGGTGACTATTCCACACTGCGCTGATAGACTATGCACAGCATAGCTACTTGACACATATAACTGAATAAATAAGACAAAAGCAATTTCCCTAGGTCTGGCACACAGCATTGGGTTTTTGGAATCTACTTTCTAAGTTCACTTTTATCTATTTCTTGATTGATAAATTTTCTCCTTTCCCAAATTTACCTGCATTGTTAACATTCACTTTGCATCATCTAGACACACACAAAGCAAGATACCCTCGAATTTCTGTGGACGATGTCATTACTCTGAGCCACGTTCATATCATATCCTCAGTCATATAAAAATTCTATAAACAAAGGTTTAGTTCCTGGTTCCTAAAAGGCTCAGAATACGCAAAAGGATTTACTCTAAAGGGATATTTTCAAAACAAGGCTTTGTAAATAATGAAGAGAAATTTCCATCTGGGTAAATGACAGATGATTAGCCTTTTAATGACTATTGTGTTCTTCCATCTGGCAAGCTATTCATTTTTGCTTTTTAAATTAAACTAATAAAACCATTGGGCAAGACTTTATTTATTTCCCTATTCTGTATTTCTAGGTTTCATTCAGTGTATTGTTGCAGATATGAAAAATGACAGCTTTGTATTTTAATATTTGCTAAATATTGAAACTGGACAATTAAAGTGGTTAAATCTATTTCTTTCTCCAATTCTTCCAAAACTACCATTCTGTACCAGCCTAGACTCTTCATTTTGTAAGTAATAGAAAACCCAATTCAAACTGACTTAAACAATAAAGAGGATTTATTGACTCATGTAACTAGAAGGTCCAGAGAAATGGAAGACTTCAGTGTTGGTTTGATTCAGCAACTCAAAATGCCAACAAGGACCTGCTTTCTTTCCCTCTGCCCTCTGCTTTTCTTTTAATCACCACTACCCAATGCCTTTCTCCTCTGGTGGGACCAAAAAAAAAAAAAAAAAAAAATTCTACATCGTTTTCACATACTCAAATCACACTGTCCAGAAGGAGAGAAAGTACTGAAAGTACTGATCAGCTCAGAGCAAACTTCTCTTGCATCTCATAGCCCACATTAGGTCAAGGTCTTTCGTAAGCCACTGGAGAAAGCACTCACTGATTGTTTTCAATTGTTCTTCTCTGAACCCAGAGGCAAAGGATGTGATTAGCCTGTCAGTGTTAAAAGATTTAGGACGCACCCCTAGTACTGCAGGTCTCATCCCACCCATAACCACAAGACTGCTACAAAATGGGAGAGAGAAAGAACAGCAAGAATACAACTGCAATATCCACTAAACAATCCCATCTGGTCGAACAGTCCTTCCCCACATTTTAATATATTGCTGTAAGTCTCCATCATTCCTTAATCCATAAGATATCTCAAAACTTTTTTTCTTGCAACTGCTCCACTGATTCCTCCCTCAGACTGCATGGAGTAAGCAGGCAGGGAAGGCAGTCCTCAAATGGTGAACCAAAGTTAAAGAATGAACGGTACCAGAAATTATAGCTAAGACCTTAATACACTGGTTTATCAAAACACAGATTCCTGGGCTCATACACTGGCATGCAATAACACAGGCATTTCAAAAGAGGTATACAAGTACTGAGAGAGGTAAAACACGAAGCTCCACATCTCTGGGCACAACAGCTTTTCAAGATCTTGTGGCCACACTTTGCTCAATGGCAGGTACCCAGGCACCAGGGCATAATTTCACCATCTTCATAAATGGGTAGTAACAGTCATCCCTGTGGTGCCGAACTGCCCAGCTATGTGCTCAGTGGGAGACTATGACTCTAAGGATTGAAGCATTAATTAGCATTGCTAAATGCTTTGGCTCAATCCAAAGAGGTAAACTTAATACTACTATGTATCTAAAATGCATTTTGCCACCTAAGGGGAAAAAAATGCACTAAAAGCCTTCACTGAAAACAAAAGACCTGTAAAAGAAGAAAACAAAGCAAACGTCCGTGCAAGAACAGAATATGGTTTAGTTTGAGCAATGCATTTTGAAAAGAAAAAAATCAAGATAAGCAGTCATCTGTGCACACAGGATGACAGACACTCAACTAAATTTCCTTTTATCTTTGTTTATGTGACAACTCTTATTATCACTTTCAAACGGACTCTGTATCCTGAACCCTGAATTAGAAATGATACATGTGGCAAAGTTTTGTAAAATTCATCAGTCAGAAAAGAAAGGTTTTCAAATCTCATTTAAACATGGTTTGTTTGTCTAGTAAACAAAATACATTCTCTAATTTAAACTCAAAGAAAGCTTAATTAATTTAAATGCCACCTTGATTACCTCCACTATTGATCCAGTGCAAGAATTTACTAACGTGCTGAAGCAGTTGAATGCCAGTGTCTTTGCTTCTTCCTTATTTAGCACACAATAAAAATCACAGGACAATGTAGAATCCTGGTTCTATGTTCCAAGTTACAAAACTTCCCACATAGTTGTTATTACTGGATAGAAGTATGGAGTCTTGGCTACTTTCATTCGTAACTTCTAATAATAAAAAACATGTTGGCTTTTAAGAAGAGACTCTTCTTACTCCCAAGCTATATTTCCCTATATCTTCCCATCTTCTCTGATACAGGACAAAGGAAAGAGGCTATAACTTGGAAGTTTTAGTATAGTTTCTATAGGCAAACTTCTTTCTTCTCTTTTCTTGTTAAAAACAAATAAACAAAACTCTATAAATGCTTTCCAAGAACTAATTTTGCATAACAGTGCAAAGAAAGATGATACATTTAGTAAATTTGTCTTCTATTTATGATAGGCAAGTGATAGCATAGGACATTGAGGTGATCATAGCTCTTCCTTTACTATTTCTATTACTCTTGGCACCTCAGTAAACATCTTTCTTGAAAGAATGAGGAAATGAAACATTTTTATTTAAGAAATTATGAGGTTTTCCGGGGCACCTGGGTGGCTCAGTTGGTTAAGCTTCCGACTTTGGCTCTGGTCACAATCTTACAATTAGTGGGTTCGAGCCGCACCTCGGGCTCTGTGCTGACAGCTCAGAGCCTGGAGCCTGCTTCAGATTCTGTGTCTCCCTCTCTCTCCGACCCTCCCCTGCTCACGTTCTCTCTCTCTCTCTCTCTCTCAGAAATAAATAAAACATTAAAAAAATTTTTTTTAAAAAATAAGGTTTTCCAGTTACTAAAAGTGATGACTGATATTTCAAGTAACCTCATTACTGATTTGAGCCAGATTCCAGAGGTCTAGGCCAGCCTCAAAGTATACAGGCCAGAGTATCAGAGTATAGACCCAAAGTTATCAAGGGACCCTGTCTAGGCAATTTAGTTTAGGCATTGAAACATGAGGTCCAAGTACAGAGGCAGAGGTAGGTGTGAGTTGGAAATGTTAAATTGGAACAGAAGGTATGGATAGAATTGGCCCCTAAAGCCTACATACCTGGATGACCTTTTAACAAACAGCACCGTGACTTCCAGAAGTATGTAGGAAGGGTCTGCTAACGGTGCCAAACTGCCTTAGACATACATGAGAAGCCCACAGAAGTCTCTGCTCAGATTAATTTGAGATTGTTTTTTAATCTTCTGTATCCATGCCTGAGGCAAATTTGTTATCACCAAAAAAAAAAAAAAAAAAGTTAAATGTCCTTGTCAAAATGACCTGTAATTTTCTCTAAAGACTAAGGTTTGACTGTCAAATACATGAAAATATTTTTTCCCAAAGTCCAAATGGGAAATAAAGAACTCCCTCAAAAGCTTCCTTATGAGATCATGAAAAGCATCTTTTTCTCCCAGGGAAGGAAGGCACTCAATCCAAGCTTTGTTTTATTTTGTTTTTATGACACCCACATGAAACCGCCTATTTCTAAAGGAATGGGGCTCCACCGTTTCTAGGCCATATCTTTCAACTTTCCTTTTCCTCCCAAGATTGTTGCAGTCAGGACAGTCCAAGGCCATCATGTGGGCCATACAAACACCTCACTGCAAACCTCATTGGGTTCTAAGAACATTGCCAGGGAAAGAGGAGTTTGTAGGCACATTGGGTAAGAGTCTGAAAAACCTTTCTGTGGGAAATGAAGGACTAGCCTAAAAATCACCACACTAATCCTCATTCCTCTTCTGAATTTTCTAAGCAAATGGTTAAAAGTAACTAGTCACTCATTCATAATCCATAACCGTGTGTAGGTAAATAGCAAAGACAATGCCTCCTAACAAAGAGGCAAATCCTGCTATTAGGATTCAAGGATCCTCCATGAATTAGGCTAATCTAATTCCCACAACTGAAAGCCACCCAGACATCTGTGGTTCATAGTTTTCCCACAGATTAGGGCAAAATGACTGTTGGCCCTTTTAAGTGTATCCAGCTCTTTCCCTGTAGCCCCAAGTAGGTGATGAACAAAATAATTAGCTGATCATCATTTCTTTAGAAAAATAAAAGATAACATAGTACTTATTAAATCAAATAGCTTTTTTCAAAGTTTCAAATACCTTTAAAAAAAAAACTCGGTAAGTCTGATGATTACATTCTCTTTGAAATACAAACCAGCTTTTGAAATGCAACAAAAATCTCAAAATGCATATTTCATCAGAAAGAAATTTTCATTAAAAGTGCAGATGGACTACATCTTACAGAACATTTGCATTTCTGGAAAAATGTCTAAGAAATATAGACATCTATATTTACTGACTTTACTCATAAAATTCAAAGCCGTGGGATATTGACTAGCGCTTATAGCTATAAGGGGAAAAACATAATTAATGCAATTACCTGCCTTTACAAATAAGATATTATCTCACTTTAGAGATGAGCAGCTGAGGAATGACACAATTGGGTGACTCACACAGGTCACACAGTTAGTAAAGGAGGACATAACACTAGAGACCAGTTTCCATGCCTCCTAATAAAGTGCTTCTTTTGAAATATTTACTTACAATTGGTTGTTGCTAAGTGAAAGTAAAATTTTATCACTTCCACAGATATTTATAAACACTTATTTTAGAAAATTATTTTTTCTAAATAAAATTTGATATACTTTAGAAAACAATAACATCTATGTGATTTTAATAAAGAATAACCAATGAGTTAAGTCATTCTGTTCATATCACATCATCCTTTTTCCACCCTCCTACAGAATGGAATATGTTATCAGTAGTTCAAGAATAAAGCCAAAATGAGTTGCATCCTAAAATGTAAGTTTAAAAGTGAGTTATAAAGTAACCAGGAAGTAAAAGAGACCCAAGAAATAAGCATAATGTAATATAGTAAGAATTAACAATAATGTTTTTATTGTGAATATATATGCATACATTAATATGTATGTATTTCCCTTGGGGTTAATTATATATCATAAGATAACCTGGAAAAGTACCTACTATTTGTATCCTGATATCTGCAGGCATATGCATTCCAAGTGTCAAACAACTAACACAAAATTTCACTCCGTGAATACAGATTTTTAGCAGCTGATGGTTTCCTATACCTTTCATATGTATGTAAATTCCATTCAGAAAAGTATGTAATGCAGTTAATTTTGAGGTATCTAAAACCTCAGAAAACTACTCACTCTAAAGAGCTAAGTTTACATCTTTAAAAAGCAAGTTATTTTTTATTGTTATCATCTAGAATGGAAATCTTTATACAGCTATTGCTTGCCTCCTTAACCAAAGTAGATAGAAAATACTTTCCTCTCTACTGACTTAGAATCTTTTTGTGAAGAAGATGCCCTCTGAGCTACTGAAGCTATATGATTATTTGCCTCTACATCTCAATCATCCCAGAATACTAGTAATATACTTTACTAGTAATTATACTTGTTTTGTGACTTTTTCTGACTTCTGCCTCACCATCAGATTGTCAACTGTTATGTAAAGGATTCATAGTAGAGGAAAAGGGTTGGAGTAAATGGTCTCTAAGGCCCATTTTAAGTCTATAATTCTCTTCTTTCTGCTGTCACTTACTTTCCTAAATCAGCAAGAATGGCTTTCAGCTGTGAGGAAAAAGACCCCATTAAAGGTGACTTAACAGACACATTATCTCACCAACTGAGAAACTTGAGGTAGTCTCAAGGGCTTATAAATTCACTGGTTCAGCAAAGCCAGAGCTCCAGTTCAATTTCAGTGCAATTCTCTTGGCTTTCCCCTTACAGATCCAAGAGGGCCTTATCACCTACAGACAACATCAAGCAGAAGTATAACCTGCAATTTCCCCATCTTGGGTCCCATGTTAAAAGGAAGAAAATCTTCCCATGAGTCCCTCATAGAGGGTTCTCTTATGTCACTGTCCATAATTACAACTCTTGTCTAGAATTAAGTTGGCAAGGAAGACTACCATCACCAGATGGCACAATCAAGATTTATCTCCCTGGGAAGATTTGGCAAAGTAATGGTGAAACACTAACGTTTGACTAAAGATAGAAGTATGTCTACTCTCTTTTTACCTATTCAAATGGGTTGCTTCTCTGATAGGGACATAAAAATAAAAACACAGTCTACTGAATTTGTGGATAAATTAAGATTAAACGCACACAGAGATATTCTCATTTTTCCATGAGTAAAACATGAGTCTTACTGCATCAATTTCATGATAATTTTTTGAAGTCTTGGAAAATTCTTTGGCCTAATTCCTTACTTCAAGTCAAATCACAGATAACTAAACATATAGTTTTTCAAAAATATTAAGAACCTTCTATATGCCAAGCTTTCTGCTGGGCACTGGAGACACACAGTGTGCAAAAACGGAAATTATTCTCAATAAAACAGAACTTACAGTCTAATAGATCATAGTTGAGCTATGAATAAGAGTATTACTATACTTGCTAGTTCTCCAAAGAATTAGAAACTTGAAGTGGTGTAAGTTTCCTTGAATAAACATATTCTATTAACATGTGAAATTATTAGTCTTGTGTATTTCATCCAAAAATAGTACTCAAATCTTGTTTCTCATTTTTGCTTTCATGTACTCATAATTTCAATATGATGCTATTGTTGTCTTGTTTTTGCTTTATTTTGCCGATAGAGTATATAAAATATTTAGTTTGATTAATGGGTGAAAATTCTACATTAAAACTGACTTTAGGGGTGCCTGGGTGGCTGAGTCAGTTAAGTGTTGGACTTCAGCTCAGGTCATGATCTTGTGGTCCGTGAGTTCAAGTGTCACGTCAGGCTCTGTGTTGACAGCTCAGAACCTGAATTCTGCTAAGGATTCTGTGTCTCCCTCTCTCTCTGCCCCTCCCCTGCTCCTGCTCACACTCTCTCTATCTCTCTTTCAATCTCTCTCTCTCAAAATAAATAAACATTTTTTTAAATTTTTAATGACTTTAGCAGTGGCTGCTTTATTCTACCATTCCATGCTTAATCAAGAGGCTGTCTGGTGGAATGCCTGGGTGGCTCAGGTGGTTAAGCATCTGACTCTTGATTTCGGCTGAGGTCATGATGGCACAGTTCAAGGAGTTCAAGCTCCACATCGGGCTCCGCACTGACAGCATAAAGCTTGCTTGGGGTTCTCTGTCTCCCTCTCTCTGCCCCTCCCTCTATCTCTATGGCCTGCCCCCCCCACACGCACACACAAATAAATAAATAAACATTTTTTAAAAGGCTGTCTGATAGTTATCTGAAGACACTGAAACACTAAGTTGAAAATATGTATGCACCCTATGTTTATTGCAGCATTTTTTACAGTAGCCAAAATATAGAAATACCCAAGTGTCCACTGACAGATGAATGGATAAAGAAGATGTGTGTGTGGAAGGGGGAGGTGTATACACATGTATATACAGACATACAATGGAATATTACTGGTCATTAAAAAGGATGAGATATTGCGATTTGTGACAATGAGGGCAGACCTAGAGGATATTAAAAGTGAATTAAATCATACAGAAAAAAAGACAAATATCATATGATTTCACTTATATGTGGAGCTAAAAAAAAACAAATGAATAAACAAAAAGCAAAATCAGGCCCATAAATAAATATAAAGGACAAACTGATGGTTGTAAGAGGGGTAGGGCAGAGGGGATGAGTAAAAGAGGTGAAGGGCAGTGGGAGATAGACTTCCAGTTGTGGAATGAATAAGTCAGGAGGATAAAATCTACAGCATGAGGAATATAGTCAGTGGTACTGTAATAGCGCTGTATGATGACACATGGTAGCTGCACTTGCAGTGAGCACAGCATAACGTATATCCTTGCTGAATCACTATGTTGTACATCTGAAACTGAAGTAACGTTATATGTTAATGATACTTAAATTTCAAAAAATAGAAATAGAACACAATCCAGCAATTCCACTACTGAGTGTTTGTCAGAAGAAATTAAAAACACTAATTTGAAAAGATACATGCACTTTTATGTTTATTGCAGAATTATTTACAATAGCCAGGATACAGAAACAATCTTGATGTTCATCAAGGGATGAATGGATAAAGAAAAAGTGCTATATATGATAAAGGACATTTTCAACTTTTCATGTTTATGTGCCCTGCTCCTGGTCACCCAGGGAACATTTACCAAGGTCAAAATGACTTGGCAAAACCTTAAAGCATGGGCTCTATTTCTGCCCCGAGCACACATTGTACATCTGCTTTGTTAAAGAAAATAACCAAAAAGGAACACTCTGAACACAAAAGATAAGAAAACTTATGAAACTTCCCTGGTTCCCATAAGATTAAAGTCATACAGCCCTGCATACACTAGAAACTTAAGATAAGGTCTGTAACAGTCTGAAATATTCTTTGTCAAAAAATTAAACTTTCTATGTAAAAATTGTATATAACCCTATACCAACTGTTCCCTTACCAGAGCAACCTCTTCTTTGTGAAGATTGTGTATCCCCTGCAGCAATCCTAACTTGGGCTTGAATAGAACTATCTTTATTTTTTCTTTTAGAAATTCTAAAAGGTTTGTTCATTTTGCATCAACATACATATATATGTATACACACACATACACACACACAATACTACTCAGTCATATATGTGTATGTTTACATGTATATATATGTTTGTTCATTTTGCATCAACATACAAATGTGTGTGTGTGTGACACACAGAATATGACTCAGCCATAAAAAAGAATGAAACTTTGCCATTTGTGACCACAAATGGATGGACCTTGATAGTATTATGCTAAGTAAAATAAGTCAGTCAGAGAAAGACAAATACCATACAGTTTCACGTATACCTGAAATCTAAAAAACAAAACAGGTGGACAAACAAAACAGAAAAAGACTCACAGATACAAAGAACAAATTGGTGGTTACAAGAGGCGAGGAAGTGCAAGGATGGGCAAAATGGATAAAGGTGACTAAGAACAAATTTCCATTTATAAAATAAGTAAGTCATAGGAATGTAAAATACAGCATAGGGAATATAGTCACTAATATTGGAATAACTATGAATGGTGGCAGATGGTAACTAGACTTCTCATGCTGATCATGTTATTTAAATGCTTAATCATTATATTGTACACCTGAAACTAATATAATATTGTATGTCACCTATACCTCAATTTAAAAAACAAAAAGATAAGAAGTAGGAGACATCTACTTCTGTCAGTTACTTCAAATGACCCTTCAATCATAAAACAATGAGGTTCTTTTTATTAATCCTTAAGCATTTGTAGGTTCATAGGAAGTAAGTGAAATCATTAAGGATGGATTTTCTTGTTCTCTAACAAACACATGTACACACACCTACAACATCACATATATACATACACAATTCAGAGCTGAAAACAGTAAGTTTTAAGGATAGAAAGTCAGGATTTTCCAAAAGGCAAGACTTGACAATACTCCAGCAATTAAGAGAAACATTCAGAGGAAAAATGAAACTGAAACTTCAACATTTCATCCTGGGACCCTCTAAGGTGTCTAAAGTGTAGGTGGGTACAATCCTCCAACTCTCTGTCGATGCACAATAAAATATTTGACTGAAAGATCACCACTTCAAGCCCTTGGGATTTCTATGGATAAAATCAACAAATATGAACTCACAATCAACAACTATACAAGAAATGAAGCAATCAAGAGGGAAAGAAGAAATGATAATCATTGTATTTGGAACTGCAAAGAAATCATATGGAGATTATAAAATGCCAAATATAAATAATTGTGTAAAATATTTAAAGAAATAGAAAATGAAATCATGAAAAGGAACAATCAACAAGAGATATTAAAAGTGATCAGATAATTCACAAAAGTAGCCAAATAGAACTGTTAGAAATAAAAATATAGAGGAAACTAAAAGCTGAATGATTAGGTTAAAGAGCAAAATTGGATCTGGAAGAAAAGGGATTAAGGGGGGAAAAGTATAATTATCTCAGAAAAAGTATTTAATAAAATTCAATATCTATTCATCATTTAAAATAAAACTCCTGGGGGCGCCTGGGTGGCTTAGTCGGTTAAGCGTCCGACTTTCGCTTACGTCATGATCTCGCGGTTTGTGGGTTCGAGCCCCGCGTCGGGCTCTGTGCTGACTGCCAGCTCAGAGCCTGGAGCCTGTTTCAGTCTGTCACTCCCTCTCTCTCTCTGGCCCTCCCCTGCTCACGCTGTCTCTCTCTCTCCTAGAAATAAATAAAACATTAAAAAAATTTTTTTTTTAATAAAAAAATAAAAAAAAAAATAAAACTGGAAAACTGCAAAAAGAAACATTCTTAATCTGATAAAGAGAAATTACAAAACTCTTAAGCATTTCCCTTAAAATCACCTTTGTAAGAAAAGAATCCTCTTTATTACTGCTGCTTTAAGATACCAGAGAGAATATATAGAGAGTATCATAGTCATCTGAGAAATGAGATGTATTTCCTTAAAATGACAGGAAAAGTATTAACCATACCAGAAAACTAAATATAACTACAAAATAATTTAAATTTTTATTTAAAACACCAAGGAAGGAGAAAAGCAAGAGAATGAAGATAACTTTTTAAATTTTATATATATTTATTTTGAGAGACAGCATGCAGGGAAAGGGCAGAAAGAGAGAGGGAGAGAGAATCCCAAGCAGGCTCCACACTGTCAGCACAGAGCCTGATGTGAGGCTCAAACTTATGAACCATGAGATCATGACTTGAGCAGAAATCAAGAGTCAGATGCTTAACTGGTTGAGCCAATAAGCACCCCAGAAGAAGATATATTTAAAATATATAACTGACAAAGAATTAATAATATACTATAAAGAACCTCTACAAATCAATAGGAAAAAGAAAGTCCAATAGAAAATATAAAAAGGATAGGAACATTTTACAAAAGAGGAAATACAAATGGTATAAACAAGTAGAAAGATGCTCGGAAAAAATGTAATGACATTAATGAGATAGGATTTTCAATCCTCTAAATCAGCAAAATTTAAGAACTGGACAGGTGTTGGAAAGGTTATATAAATCAATAGAAATGTATATAAGATTTAAAAGAAAATTGAGAGGAAAATTTAGCAAAATGAGTGATTTATTTTTTTCTCTAAAGATTTCCATTTATTTGTTGTACATTGTCCAAAAAAAAAAAACCAAAAAACCCTAGGAATCCAAGATTACTTTAACCCAATTCCAGGGAATGAGATGATTCAAATCCAAGCTTATAGTCCCTGCATGGAGCAGTCTATCTCCCAACCTCTTTTATTTTCAGGTGAACTTACTCAAAGTCCCAACTCAAAGTATGGAAGAATGATCAGAATGTCCATGTGGCTAGCCCTAAACACAAATTTCAGCCTCCCTATCTCTGGGAAACTGCTGCCTCTCATATATCTACCTCTTCCTGAAAAAATCAGAGGCCTTTTGCATAAAAGTGGCCCCAAATTCCTTACTTGAATCTTTGGGTTTCTTTCTTCTCCCAGACCTGAGCCCCTCAATTTTTTACAATTCTTATTAGCTTTGCAAGGCCTTTTTTGTTGGTTTTTATTGAGGTATAATTGACATGTAACATTACTTTCATTTTAGGTGTATAAGTCATTATTTGTATATATTGCAAAACGATCACCACATAAATCTAGTTAATATCTGTCATCATGTATAGTTACAAATTTTTTTCTTGTGATGAGACCTTTTAAGATTTACTCTCTTGGTGGGATGCCTGGGTGGCTCAGTTGGTTAAGCGTTAGACTTCAGCTCAGGTCATGATTTCACAGTTCATGGGTTTCAGCCCCACATTGGATTCTGTACTGACAGCTCAGAGCCTGGAACCTGCTTCAGATTCTGTCTCTCTCTCTCTCTGACCCTCCCCTACTCACACTCTGTCCCTCTCTCTCTCTCAAAAATAAGTAAACATAAATTTTTTTCAAGATTTACTTTCTTGGCAACCTTCAAATATGCTCTACAATATTACTAATATGGGCACCATGCTGTACATTACATCTCCATCACTTATTTATTTTCTAACTGTAAGTTTGTACCTCTTGATCCCCTTCACCCATTTCACCCACAAACCCCAAATCCCTTTTACTCCAGCAACTACCATTCTGTTCTCTGTATCTATGAGTTTTGTTTATGTTGTTTTGTTTCTTAAATCTCCTAGATCAGTGAAATCATATGGTATTTGTCTTTCTCTGGCTGACTTATTTCACTTAGCATAATACCACCAAGGTTCATCCATATTGACACAAATGGAAAGGTTTAATTTTTTTTATGGCTGAGTAGTACTTTACACTTTTGTATGAACTTTTGGTGTGTGTGTATATATATATATACATATACATTTATATATAGGTAGATATAGATAGATAAATATACATGGTATATAACACTTTCTCTTGGTTACTGTAAATAATGCTTTAATGCACATAGGGGTGCATATATCTTTTCAAATTAGTGTTTTCAGTCTCTTCAGATAAATACCCAGAAGTGGAATTACTGGTTTATGTGATAGTTTTATTTTTAATTTTCTGAGGACCTTCCATACTGTTTTTTCACAGTGGCTGAGCCAATTTACATTTCTACCAATAGTGCATGAAGAGTACTCTTTTCCTACAACCTTGCCAATGCTTCTCATTTTTTGTTTTTTGACAACTGCCATTCTAACAGGTGTGAGGTGATATCTCATTGTGGTTTTGATTTTCACTTCCCTGATTATTAGCAATGTTGAGCATCTTTTCATGGTCTGTTGGCTATTCATATATATTCTCTGCAAAAATGTCTATTCAGATGCTCATATCTTTGGTCCATTTTTCACTGATTTTTCTTTTTCTTTCTTTCTTTCTTCTTCTTTTTTTTTTTTTTTGCTATTGAGTTGTATGAGTTCTTTATATATTTTGGATATTAACTTCATACCAGGTACATGATTTACATTTTTCATTCAGTAGGTTGCCTTTCCATTTTGTTGATGGTTTCCTTTCCTGTCAGAAATTGTTTAGTTTGTTGTGGTCCCACTTATTAATTTTGGTGCTTGGAGTCAGATCCAAAAACTCATCACCAAGACCAACGTCAAGACGCTGATCATCTGTTTTCTTCTGCAAGGTTTTAAAAAAAAATTTTTATGTTTTATTTATTTCTGAGAGACAGAGAGAGACAGCATGAACAGGAGAGGGTCAGAGAGAGAGGGAGATATAGAATCTGAAACAGGCTCCAGGCTCTGAGCTAGCTGTCAGCACAGAGCCTGACGAGGGGCTAGAACCCACAAACAGTCAGATCATGACCTGAGCCGAAGTCAGATGCTTAACCGACTGAGCCACCCAGGCATCCCTCTTCCAGGAGTTTTATAGTTTCAGGTCTTACGTTAAAATCTTTTTATTCATTTTGAGTTAATTTTTGTATATAGTGTAAGATAATAGTCCAATTTCATTCTTTTGCATGTGGATGTCTAGTTTCCCGGCACCATTTGCAATACAGTATTATGATATCTTTAAATATATAAATATAATTGGAGAGTGGGGACAGCTTCTGTAATATTCTTTAATGGGTCCACCATTAATAGAACTAGAAGTCAAAAGAAAAACTTAAAAATTCATTTCCCTGGCACTTGTCCCCTCCTTTCTACGTATAGCAATCATCCCCTAAGTCTCTTTCCCATCCAGCCTATTAACTTCCCTGCAAAATGTTTCCAAATTTCTCTGGACAGCTTAGTTTTCCCTCCCTTTAGGTTTTATTTTTTCTTACCCACAGCTCTCTGCTTGTCTGAATGAGCTAGTCTCTTTATTTCCTTCAGTTCTCCCTCTCAACCATTCCTTTGATCATCATAAAAAACAAGAACTGGAAACAGTCTCTGCTGGTGAGGATTACGGGCAGTTTTTATTTCTTTATTTTTCTCAGTATTTTCTACAGTTTCACAAGAAACAGGATTTTTTTTAACTTATCATGTTTAACATCACAGTGTATCTTAACAGATTGCAGACCATGTTTTGTTATTTCATACGTATGCATAATTTGATATTTGCCTCGGCTACAATCAAATCAGCGTGATCTATTTGCACAGGTGATTTCCCTGTTTCCTTAGGACTTTAAAACTCTGCAGCTGCTTTCATGTAGAAAATGAATTCCCATGCAGGTGTCCTTGCTTAAATGACAGATTCACAATTCTGTTTCCCAGCTTCCCTTTTAGCTTTCACTTTTACTTATTTGGCACTCATATGTGGAAAATGTGGGATTTTTTTTCTTCTTTTCTCTCTTTCAGTAGTGCAATGGGGGTAATATTTTTTGAAATATTTTCAGATGCATTTTCACATCCTGTAAGTCATACTGTCCTGTGACTTGGTGCCCAAGAAAAGGCTGACATCAGCTAGAACAATAAAGTCACTGCTCAGTGTTGACTGTCAAACTAGATTTTTTAAAAAATCACTAACAAGAGAACCGTCTTGAAAGATAGTCTTAGTTGAAAGAGAAACATTTTATGAATTCTTTAAGCTCCAATTAACATATCAAGAGCCAGACCTCTGTCTCTGAGCTGTGAGTAGAAGTAACTCGGGTGTGGAATAAAAACTGTCCCTCCCTCATAGAATCCAGGCAACCCTGCCCAATGAGGCTTGTGGATGGCAGTAAGGAGAAGAGAGCAGAGATAGAGCAGAGCATCAGACATATATACTGGGTACAAAATTCCAGGTGTATATCAGAAGTAAGGGATCTGTGTGATATGCCTCCTTTGGAACTCCTAAGAGGAGAAGAGAGCACAGCATGGCTCTACATCAATGCAAGATGCTGCATCAAAACAATATTAGCGATATGCATCAACAGGCAGAGACTAGGCTTGAGTAAGTACTCCTGAGCCTTGTTTGGCTGCTAGGTGTTATAGAAAAAACCTCAAAGCTACACAGTAAGCCCAGGGGCAGAAGCTGAGAGTCCTGTGGTGCTCTTAAGGAACCACACTGGTGGTAAGCAGAATGGCCCTTCCAGAGGCTGTTAGCTGAATAGCCATGGGCTGTGGGGAAAGAGAGGATCATGGTTCAGACTCAGAAAGGACTGCAGCTCAGGTGAACCGCAGTAATGCCAATTCTGCAAGAGTGACCAGGCTTTGCCTGATATAAGGAAACAAAATACAATTTTTTTCTGCCACACATCAGCAGGTCCCAGCCCAAGAGGCCAAGAACCATATCATGATGTGTATACTGAAGTAGGGACCCAAAAGGCATAAATACTAGCAAAGAACCTACTGATTGACCCAGCACAAGGTCAGGGTAATGCACCCATATATCCAGGCACCAGCTGGAGGAAAAGCAAGGGGAATGGGAAGAAAACAAAGATGCTGAGCACATACTAAAAGAGAACAAGTTTCCTAAAAGATACTCTTTTAACTGGCAAACTGAGATTCAATTGATTGGAAAGTTATACTGTTCCTTTTTATCTCCACCAGCCACCATGGTGGAGTTTGTGAGGAAAATTAGGTCCATTGTAGAAAATAAACATTTAATAAGCCTAGAAATAGACCTTTTTTTAAAAAAATGTTTTTATTTATTTCTGAGAGAGAGAGAGACAGCGTGAGCAGGGGAGGGTCAGAGAGAGAGGGAGTCACAGACTGAAACAGGCTCCAGGCTCTGAGCTGGCAGTCAGCACAGAGCCGGACGCGGGGCTCGAACCCACAAACCCCGAGATCATGACCTAAGCGAAAGTCGGACCCCTAACCAACTAAGCCACCCAGGCACCCCTAGACCTATTTTTATATGAACATTTGATTTATGACAAAGATGGCACTACAGAGCAGCAAAGAAACATGTTCTTTTTAATTTATGCAGCTGGAACAATTAGATTACTATATGGGGGGAGGGGAATGAAATGATCCCTACATTGCACTATGCACAAATATGAATTCCAGGGAGCAAAACAAAATGTCTTCTATAACTGTACTGCCCAATATAGTAACCAGAGCCACATGAGGCTTTTAAACACTCAAAATTTTGAAACTGACTGATATGAATTGAGGTGTGCTAGAACTATGAAATATGCAACAGATATTGAAGATTTAGTATAACTTTAAACATCTCATTGGTCATTTTTTATATTGATTACATGTTGAAATTATGATAGTTGCAATATATTGGGGTAAAATAAAATATATAATTAAAATTAAATTCACCTGATTCCATTTATTAAATGTGGAAATTTTTAAGTAACACATGTAGCTTTCATATTTCTCTTGAACAGTTCTAGGCTAAAAGAATATCTTCTTTTTTAAAAAAAAATTTACCATTTATTTATTTTTGAGAGACTCAGAGACAGAGCACAGGTGGGGGAAGGAAACAGAGAGAGAGGGAGACAGAATCTGAAACAAGCTCCAGGCTCTGCACTGTTAGCACAGAGCCCAGTACAGGGCTCAGACTCTCAAGCCATGAGGTCATGACCTGAGCCAAAGTCAGAGACTTAACCTATGAGCCACCCAGGTGCCCCTAGGAGAATATCTTAATTCATGTTAGGAAAAGACTAAATTGGAGAGGAAAACCACTGGTTATAAAGGAAAAGAATGATAAATTGGTGTACATTAAAATTAAAACTTACGTTCACCAAAATAAACCATTAGAAAAATTAAAGGTAAGCCATGGAGTGGGAAAATATTTTGGCAACACAAAAACTAACAAAGGACTGGTAGACAAAATACCCAAAACATTTACTACATATCAGTAAGAGAAAAACAACCCAAATTTTTAATACGCAAGAGACATCAATAGGCAATTCACTTAGAGGAAATTTGAATGGCCAATTTAAACACATGAAAAAGTGCTCAGCTTCAATAAAATAATTTTAAAAGAAATTAAAACCGCAATGAGATACCACAACACTTCTACTAGATAGAAGCGGCTAAAATGGAAAAGATCAACAACACCAAGTTTTGGCAAATATTTGTAATCACAGGAGGTCTATAGATTTCAGACTGGTACAAACAATTTGAAAATCTATTTGCCATTATCGACAAAGTTGAAGATAAACACCCAGCAATTTCTCCTCCTAGGTATACACCCAATACAAATGTACACCAAAACATATGTACAGAAACTTCTACAGAAGCCCCAAACTGGAAATAAACCAAATGCGCATCAATATGTAAACTGTGTACATTCCTTCAAAGCATACTCCAATGCAATGAAAATGAGTGAGCTACAATTCAAGAAACGTGGACAAACCGAACATAATACTGAACATAAAAAGTCATACCAAAGGACTATATGAGGCCTAATTTTATTTATACGAAATTCAAAAGCAAGCAAAGCAAAACTCAAGTATTTGGAGATGAATACTTAGAAGACTACAATTGGTAAAAAGCCAAGGGGATTTCTAGGGTGCTGGTACTACTCTATTCTTGACCTAAATGGTGGTTACATAGAGTTTTTATCTTAAAATGATTCATTAAGCTGTATCTGTATCTTATGCATTTCTCTGTGCTCATGTTCTAGCTTACAATTTAAAAAGACTAGAAAGAAGAGCTACCATTTCCTGTCCATATTTGGAAAATAGTGTTATATTTACCATCTGGCTACAAGTAATTTATTCAATAGTCTACTCCATCTTTCACATGGTTATTTTAGGTATGACTTCTTGCCTGTCTAACTGTAGGACAAGCTTTTAAGAAATGCAAAATTTTCTATCACTGTATCTAAATAATTCTCAGTAATACAAACTAATTGTAAGTTAACATTTAAATATCTAAACATAACCAATTCATTTTTAGTCTCTGCATACACAAGCAATATTTTTTGCAGTCAGATTGAACTTTATTGCTCATGGAATAAAATTAAAATATCACTTTAAAATTTTTATTAAAAAAGAAGGTAGAAAATTAACCATTACATTCCTAACCTCACCTGATTTTTCCTTTGCTCAGGTAGCAGTTTTAAACCTCAGGCTCCTACCCATATCATTTTAATGTGATGGCAGGAAACCCCCAAATCAACTCACAGAAATTTTTGTTACTTAGCTGACTTTTTCATTAGCCAAATATATCACAAAGGAACTACTCTTAGTCAAAAACCTTAGTCATGTTCTTCTCTGTTTTATTAGTTTCCTAAGGCAGCCATAAAACAGTATCACACACTTAGTGGTCTAAAACAACAGAAATTTATTTTCTTACAGTTCTGGACACCTGATGTCTAAAAGCAAAGCGTCTGCAGAGCCATACCCCCTCCAGAGAGACTCTAGAAGAAAATCTTTTCTTGCTTCTTTCAGGGTCTCATGGCCATCCTGGCTTCCTTGGCTTCTCATGCCATGACTCCAATCTCTGCCTCTGTCCTCAGGTCACTTTCTCCTTTGAATGTCTGTGTCCTCTCCTTTTCTGTCTCTTTTAAAGACATTTGTCATTGGAATTAGGGCTCAATGAGATAATCTGGAATCTTTTTAACTCAAGGTCTTTAACTTAATTGCATCTGCCAAGACCCATTTTCCAAGTATGATCCCATTCACTAATTTGGAACAGAGATCACCATTCAACTCACTACACCTGTTATGTCATCAAGAGGACATAAACCACTGATTGACCTACAAGCTGGACCCTGCAATCTGAGGTTCCTTAGTCCCTCCCCATTCCTTGAAATACGCATTCTACCTATCATTCCCACAGAAGGATCCAGTTTCAAGGTCATAGCTCTCAGAAAGTAAGATGTTATTGAGACCATCTGGAAATATACATGAATGAACCCTATTAAGGCCTCTATATAAACTTCTAAGATTGTGGCAGAGATCTGTTCATCTTGCAGCCACACCAGACAAACCTTATAAGTAAATTCCCTTGCTTATTTATTAACACTTCCACCTAACAATCTAGAGTGGTCTGTCTCCTTCTTCTGTCTCTCTTTGCCTTCTATTTGTGGGGGCCAGTTTCATATTACACCTGGAGAAAGTCCCAAGGTTGCAAGCTAATACTAATGCATGGAGGAAAAAATAAATTATAAAAAAAATTTAAAGAATACGAGAATAATAGAGATATTGGCACAATTTTGAATGGGCTTCCATAGCTAAATACCTAACAAAAGTATGTACATTACATAGTCATTTTCAAGCCCCACACAATCACACACTCTGAGAACAGTAAATAGGATTTATTCAGTTTCTAATTCCAATACCTAACCTAGTGCTCTTGGTATCATACACAGGAAATAGTAGAAAATTAACACATACCACATAAAATAATTCTGCAGCTGCTGAAGGACTACTAGTGGTGCCTAGACTCAGAATTGGCTTTAACACCAACTTTAACATAAGGAAACAGAACTGCCATTTTTTTTCCTACATGAAACCTAAAAACCAAGCATTGTATTTGTCACTGACAACAACAACAGCAGCAACAAAAATGATACCTGGGGAGAAATAAAGGAAGAAAAGAAGTAGATTAACAAAATAAGCATAGATATGCTTGTTAAAAGAAACTTAAAGAGGTAAAGAGAAAAACTGATGTAGAGACCTAGTAAAGTATTTGAAAATGCCCAAGATGATTTTATTAAAAGCCCACATAAATAGCACTGAAGGCATGAATGGTGTAGAAAAGAACAAAGACCCTCAGGACAATGTCCACAAGATAGAAGAAAAAATTGTCTCGCATACAGGTAGGGTTGGGAGGACTTATCTTGGAAAGAATAAACAGCCCACCCACACACAACTTCTCAGGGAAAAAGGAATTATAATGTCAAAAATATGAAATGACTGTCACAAGTATATAAAACCAAGTCTATAAGTTGTGAAATAGAAGTTACAGATCTATTCTGAGACTATAAAAAGTACACTTCTTTTAATAAAAATTCAAAACATGATCATTTTGTTATCACTCAAGTGCCAATTGCTATCCAACTATGATGCACATGCTTACCTGTCCACAGAAAAGTGTGTGTGTGTGTGCGCGCGTGTGTGCACGTGCAGTCACATGTATGCATGCACACTGATGCATGAACAAAATCATTTTACTGTTTCAGTTGTTTGATATTCTGGTCAGGATCAGCTGTAGTTTCTTCCCTGATATGTGTGATTCTCTGAAAATTATGTCAACATAGAACCTGTTATCATTTTTAGAAAAAGTCCTTCAAAATTACCCAGTGAGTTACAAAGGATAAAATCTGCATAAAAAATATTCTGTCACTACAAAAAAAAAAAAAACTCACTCTTTTGGTAAAGAGTAAGAACCAAATGTACTTATCTACCTCTCAATCTCTAGAATTCCAATAAAACAATAGTAAAAAAAAAATACAAATAACAAAATCCTAAGAGCACTAATAATAGGAAAGAAAATTATTTCCTAATATAACTGAGTAGATACCTTAAAGATTTTTCTAGAAGACGGAAAGAGAAAGCAGCAAACCAGAAAGTTCACAGTGTAGCCTGCCATAGAAGTGGTCCCTGGCTCAGGTAATAAAACCCATAAGAGACCCAAGAGCCAAGTGAGGAGGAAAAAAGCATAAATGGAATGAGGAGCAGAAATCTGTAAGATTTTAAGTCTACCTATAGAATTACTTCTCTCCTTTTTTTCCTCCCCAAACATTCTGGCCCTCCACTTAGAGGTGTTATGTTTACTTCCTTTCATAAGCCAAGACATCTGCACTAAAGAAACTAATCTCCTGACCCTATCCATTAGAATGAATCCCTTATCCCCGTCCCCCCCCCCTCCCCCGGGTGGCTCAGTCAGTTAAGTGTCTGACTTTGGCTCAGGTTATGATCTCACGATCTGTGAGTTTGAGCCTCATCTTGGGCTCTGTGCTGACAGCCCAGAGCCTAGAGCCTGCTTCAGATCCTGTGTCTCCCTCTCCCTCTGCCCCTCCCCCACTCATTCTCTGTGCCCCCCCACCCTTTCAAATATAAATAAACATGAAAATAAATTCTTTTAAGATGAGAATAGGATTCTACACCATTGGAGCAATCAGAGCATTTTTTAAAGTTGCCTTGAAAAGCTAAATATGGTTACTGAAATTTAAAAAAATCCAATAGCAGAACTGGAAAGTAAAATTGAAAAATTGGAAAGGGAAAACATGAGAGAAAAGGCAAAAAGAGACAGACCAGTGCTTCTCAAATATTAACGTGCATACAAATCACCTGGAAATCATGTTAAAATGCAAATTCTGATGTGGGATTCTGCATTTCTAACCAGCTCCCAATGATGCCAATGCTGCTGGTCCACACGCCACATTCTGAGTAGTGAAGACTCACAAAAGTGCTTGGAAAATTTCAGGGCAACCAAAAAAGATTTTTTTAATAATAAGCAGTTCTAAGAGTGGAGTCTATTGGAGCCCAGTGTCAGTCTCAATCCATCATTTGAAAGAGTTAAAAAGAAACTCAGAGTGGCTCCATCTGACATGCGCTAAGTCCTCTAACCATGATCTCCCTCCTGCTGTTTTCTGACTCCTGCAAGGGCCCTGCACTCCAAGACAGGGTTTCTTCCTCTTCAGCTGGTTTATGCTTCACACCAATTCAGGGAATCATAATTAAGTCAGTACTTGGTCTTGCTTAGGAAGACAGGGTTAATAATTACAGTATTAAGACTAGGTCATAGCAACCTGCACCAAATTACCTCTCATTTATTGTACAGTGTATCCAGAAACATTTAGTTTTTAAAAGTAAATGTTTTGAATGTATCTCTCATATTAAAAGACAGCATAACAATACTCTGACACTGTTTCTCCTCTCACACCCAAAGTGATATAATCACAGCAGTAAAATGACTCTGTTCATGGAGCTACATAGTTTGAATTTACAGATTTTGGACTACAACGTATGCATTATTAGCTGTTTTTAAAGAATTTCTGAAAATTAAAAAAAATATGCACTTTAGCAAATGATACTTGATAATTCAGGTATCTGGCAAATCAAGATGTTTGCTATCCTTGCTTTGCAAAGTTGAATTTATCTTTTGTTTAAAACATCTATCACATGCTAATGTTTCAGGGTTGAAATTATCTTTTTTTAAAAGCTCTTTATCACATATTGTTAAATAAAATCTTTCTAAAGAGTTTCAGACAGAAACTATTGACCATTTTCTTTGTCCCCTAAAGTAGAGGCAATGTAATACTTTATATTTATCATTGAGGGAAACAGTGAGTGTTTATAAAACCATTCGAGAAAATATGGAGGATGTATGCTCAAAAACTATCTCTAGGTACTTCTAAGTTTTTAGATTGCCTTCTTGGAAGACAATATAAATTCTGACCCTCAGAAAAATTCCAGGTAACTCAAGAAGTATAAAAATTGTGTTTACCCATAGAACACTATAGTATTTAGAAATATTTAATTACAGCATCTTATACATTATAAAAATAAATTTAAAGTGACAATTGTGGGAGATTAAGGAAATTCCAAACTTTTTATTTTAATAAAAAGTTTATTTTATTTATTTGGAGTGCCTGGGTGGCTCAATCAGTTAAGCATCAGACTTTGGCTCAGGCCATGATCTTGCAGTTTGAGGGTTCAAGCCCTGGATCGGGCTCTGTCTGAGAGCTCAGAGTCTAGAGCCTGTTTTGGATTCTGTCTCCCTCTCTCCCTCTGTCCCTATCCACTCTTACTTTGACTTTCTCTGTCTCTCAAAAATGAATAAATGTTTAAAAAATTGTGTTTACTTATTTTTGAGAGTGATTGCAAGTAGGGGATGAGGCGGAGAGAGAGGGCCAGAGGATCCAAGCAGGCTCTGCATTGACAGCAGCAAGCCCCATGCAGGGCTGGAACTCACAAGCTGTTGAGGTCATGACCTGAGCAGAAGTCGGAAGCTCAATTAACGGAGCCACCCAGGTGCTCCAGGAATTTTTTTTAAGTTTATTTATTTATTTTGAGAGATACAGAAAGAGAGAGAGAGTGCAAATGGGGGAAGGGCTGAAAGAGAGGAAGAAGGAGAATCACAAGCAGGCTCCATGCAGGCAGCGCAGAACCTGACACAGGCCTCCATCACTTGAACCACAAGATCATGACCTGAGCCGAAATCAAGAGTCAGACACAACCAACTGAGCCACCCAGGTGCCCCAGAATTTGGAATTTTTTAAAATAGAATGATCTACTATATGAGAGAAGGGCTTAACTTATGCAAAGTTTTACAGACGACATAAACTTTTCCTAGAATTTTTATTTTAGAAGAAATAGTGAAAAACTCAAATTTCTCTAAGATTAAATTAATTTAATTCATCTTGGCTATTCATTTATTTAATAGCATGGTATTACAGTAGTATACCATCTGTTAACTGTATAGCATAAATCTTTGATCTGATCATTCACCATAGCAAGTGCTAAGTATTGTCCACTCTAAAACCAAAGGGAACCATGGTGGCCTTGGTAGCTCATGGAGTATTCAGTAGTATTGTTGATACACTTTTTATATCCACTGAGAAATAGATAATGCACTACTGATTTAATCTTCCCTATTAGAATGTTGTGTTTTTATGAATGTGTTATATTTCACATTCTAAACTTTAATTCACAGTTCCTAAAACTTTCTGCAATAGTTATATCAGGACATTGCCAGTGTCCCACCCATATCCTCTTACCTTTTCTACTTAAACACAATTAACTTGATTTCTAACTGAAGACCTGATAATCTTGGGACATGGAAGTCCGCTCTATCCACACAGGCTTCAGGCCAGAGTGTTCGGGAGTTAATGACCCTCTGGCCTCAGAAATTCTGAACCAATGACTGAAGGAAGTTGGTATATTTCCTCCAGCAAGATAACGCTGAGGCATGTGCTTACACCAGCCACAAAGGTTCCTCAGGGTGGGTAAGTCCAGTTACCCAAAAGGGTAACTAGTTTGATTGTGTACACTTTTCTGGCTGCATTCCCTTCTGTGTCTCATTTTCCCCAAACCTCTACCACTATTTCCTACATCTTCCAAATAAACTACTTGCACATGAATCCTCATCTTGGCATCTGCTTCTGATAGAACCAACCAAGAAAAGAGGTATCGAAAGTGGTACCAGGAAGCAGATTCTCAGGAAGAAATTCTAGAGTTGAGTCTCTTGACTGCCAGAGTTAACAATAACCATTTTTAGCACTAAGTAGAGTGTTAACGACCTTTGACATACTGTAATATAACATTTCCTAAGGCTTTGACTTGTGGTTAATTGGAAGGTATACAGGTAGAAGGGGAGACCAGGTGTTTTTGAGGTAGAACCCTGAACAAGTGTGTAAAAGGCATATAAAATAGTAAAGGATGGGTAACAAAAAATGTAAAATAAGTTAAAAAACTTATTTTTCCTTCCCATCACTAGGAAAGAAGTACAGTCCTTGTACATCTCTTTGGATTATACAGACTGCATATACCACACTTAGCAAAATTGTTCCAAATCATTTCTTGGGTAAGTAGGGAGGCTGCCAGTTTTGAGTAGACCCAAAGCAATAGATGGCTCTGCAACAGATTCAAATTGTGTTATAAGCATCTCTGACACTTTCTGACTATACAACCCAGCAGATCCAAATGTACCTACCAGAGGTGCCCATGATCCATAAGGAAGCCCAATATATTCCCTGGCCAACTTCAATAGGACAACAGAATGAAGACTTCCATGATTCTAGACCAATGCTATGTGTCTGCAGCAGAAGAACGTTCTCCATTAGAAAGGCAGTTCCCAGCATGTACTGGGCCCTAATAGAGTCTGAGTGCCTAACCACGGTACGTCAAGCCACTGTGCAATTAAAGATGCTCATAATGAGCTTAGAATTGTCAGCCACTAAGTGATATGGTCAAAATGACACAGCAGCAAACTCATCACTGGATGGAAAAGATTCTTACAGGATAAGACCTGAGCAGGCCCCAAAGGTACGAGTTAGTTACTCAAACAAGTAGTCCAGACCTTCATGTTCCAATCTCTCAACTCATACCTTTGTGTGGTTTCCTTATGACCAGCCGATGAAGGAGAGGGAAAATCTGAATCTGATTCACAAATTGGACTGAAAAACAGTGGGTTCAACTTGGTGAATGGGTTTTAATGAATATATTGGGAAGCTTTGGGTTTAATGACAGAGAGTACCAGAAAGGCTCAAGGTACTAAAAATAAACTTTGGGGTCCCTGGGTGGCTCAGTCAGTTAGGGTTCAACTCTTGGTTTCAGTTCCGGTCATGATATCACCATTTGTGAGTTCTAGCCCAGCATCAGGCTCTGTGCTAACAGCGTGGAGCCTGCTTGGGATTTCTCTCTCCGCCCCTCCCCAGCTTGCACGCACTCACTTGCTCTCTCGCTCTCTCTCTCTCTCAAAAAGTGAATAAGTAAAATAAACATAAAAATAATCTTTGCCTAAAGTTATGCCTGAATTTTTGTATCCTCCGATATTCATATGGTGAAACCTTAACCTAGTACGATGGTAGAGCATTAGGGAAATGATTAAGTATCCTTATAAAGAGACCCAAATGAGCTCCCTCACCCTTTCTACCATGTAAGGATACATAGAGAACCATGAAATCAGAAAGTGGGCTCTCACCAGCCACAGAATCTGCCAGCACCTTGATCTCAGACTTCTTAGCCTTGAGATATGTGAGAAATAAATGTATATTATTTATGCCACCCAATCTATGGTATTTTTGTTAGAACAGCCCAAATATACTAAAACAGCCTCTTTATAATTTCTCCTACAGCCAGGCCTAACTTATCTCAGCTGAGACCCACTGATCTAAAAGATGAATTTGACAAAATAGGATCTGAATACAAACATTCCTTACGGGCCATAGGATACCATCACTCAGTCAGGAAAACACTTTTCTAGGACTTATCTACACATAGCAAAGAGCACAAAAATAAATTTTATAACAATCCCTGCCCATGAAGAACTCCTGCCTTAAAATTTCCATCATCTTCCGTTATCCAGCATTATCAATAAATGCATTCTGGAAACACCGGTTTTTTGCATTCTATTTTAGGGACTGGAACACTCAGAACTCTAAGGTGTGAGTGTAAATACATGCACACACACATCCACACACAGAAAGCCTGTTCTAACCTCTGACTTGTCATTTCTGGATCTCCTCTAAGACTCCTGGAGTACATGATATAAAATCCCTGACACTGTCATTGCTGTTATCATCATCTTTGTTTCTGATCTCTCCCTGTCTTCTCTCTCTTTTTTTCTTCCATCACCTGTCATTTTTCCTGTGACTCTCAGATTTCACACAGGAAAATCTGTCTTTTACTAACATCACTGTCCTGCAGAGCCTCCTCACCCTCTGTTTAGGCAGACAATGGACTAGCTCACCACTGTACCATAGTTTCAGTTGTCCTTACTCACTGCACAAATGGAGTAAGGTCTTCTTTTTCCAAATGAAGACCCTTTAATTTTTTATTTTCCTTACTTCTGGGCTCAATGCCATTCAGTTGTTTGAGGGTACCAGATAATCAAAATTTATTATAAATAAACATAATCATCCTAAGCTTGTTTGCCATAGTTCCAACAGTGATGAATTTGCAAGGCTATAATTTTAAGAGCAGTTACAAGAATGGTCTTCTGATGAACATGTCTCACTTTTGCAGAATCATTTTTCTATGCACTGTTGCTAGTCAGGTTGCTGACAAGACATTTTGATTTAGGTATTTGTTTAATGAGTACTTACCAAGTTTCTGTTATCTCTGAAGCTTGTTGCTAGGTACTAACAATATAAAGATAAGTAAGATATAGTCTCTCCTCCCAAGGAACCCAGAGCCTAAGGAGAAAATAAGCAAGCACATAACTATTTTATATACAATTTGATAAATACTATAGCAAAAACAAACACAAGGCACAATGGAAACTCAGAGCGGGGAAGAGTTAACTCTCCCTGGTGGGATATGGAAAGTCCCCACATGAAGTGTGACATCTGAGCTACATCCTAAAGGGTGGGTAGACGTTTGCCAGGCCAAAGGGCTACAGATTGGATAATAAAGAAACTACAGGTGCCAAGGTATGGAAGATCAACATAACAATATATCTAGAGAATTAGGTACTTATAATTAAGTGAAGAAACTAAGGCTTAGAAGGAATACAAAAGTACAATACAGAATGACCTATATATATCCTGCCTATATATATTGGCCTATAACCTGAGATGTTACTTGGAGAGCCATGGAAGGACTTTCTCCACGGGAGTAGCATGATCAGATTTGCACTTTACAAAATCACTCTGACCATGCTAAAGGAAAAATGGGAGAAAGGTAAAAGGAGAACAGATGAGCCAAGAGAAATAATAAGAGCTTAATTCCAGCAGTGACCAGCAGGGTGAGAGAAGAGGAGAGAGATTACAGAGACATTTAGGGGCTAAAATAAATGGGGTCAGATGATTAATTTGTATGTGGAGGATAAAGAGGAAAGGGAGAGGGGAAAGCAACAGAGAAAGAAGAGTCAAGCGTGATACCAGGTTTCTAGCATGACAAGTGGATGATGGCAGTAGCTTCACCAAGTTAAAAGATTGAGAGGTGGGAAAAGGTTTGGAGGTCAAGATGAAGAGTTTATTTTTAGAAACGGTAAATTTAAGTAACCTGAGGGATATCCCAGCAGGCTGCTATATAGAGACCAAGATCTCAGGAGAAAGGTCAGAGCTAGACAGATAAGACATATAGGTAATAATTTAAGTAAAACCTCTCCCACCCTCAAATCACCACTTGATATGGAAACTACACACAAAGTTATCATACTCAGAAATTAGGTGTGCATAGAAACCGTGCCAAATGGAGACTAACATTAAGAACCATTCAGTCACTAAGGCAGTTGTCTCTGTCTTCTGATAACACAAATCAATATAATCTCTCCAAGTGAAACCATGTTATCTTCCTTAACTTTGCTGTTTATCAAAACCAAACTCTCTCTTCTCTTAGGTTCTATTCATTTATGCATTAAACATGTATTTGCTAATTAATGTAGCCCAAATATCAATAGCCTTATCTGTTTAACCCTGACCTTACTCCTGAGGTCCTGGGCAAGAGAGAGCCAACCCAGATCTGGGGCACTTCTTTTCAGTCTAAAGTGCATTGTTCTATTCCATAAGTTTAACTGTTTGCTTAAAAATGAAATAATTATGTCATGGATTGAAAGAAGTAACATTCAAATATTATAGTCATCCAACTTTTTATATTTTAAATATGCCTTTTAAACAATAATGTTGACCTCCAAAAAAATCAGTACAATAGCCTCCTGATATAGTGAGCATTCTACTTTATAAGGTATTGATCATCACCTCATTTAAGTCCTACAGTTCAGAGACTGGATTTCTTGAAAAAGTAAAAACAAAAAAAATAATTTAGTAAAAGACAAAGCTTCTTCTTGACTCTTACTTCAATATAGTTAGATTTCACAAGACAATAAGTTTCTAATCACATCCTGATTGGTACAGATTTATGCAAAGAGTATATGCAAGAATTAATGGACATTAAGAAAGTCACTCCACACATACTGATACATGATTATGCCTGAAGATATATAAAGTCATCCACAGCTGGAAACACACTAAAATAATAAGGCTACAGTTGGAAATGCTGTTTTAATTATGAGTATCTTTTCTATTTTTAGATAGTACTGATCTTCACTTACTTGTAGTAAAGATACATTATTTTAATTTAAATTGTCATTCTTTAAAATTCGTATATATATATAATTTCTACATATAAAGTTAAGAAAGTACATTACTGACATGTGTAATCGTTTTCTTCATTCAGAAAATTCCTAAGAAGTTTATATTTTCATCTTAACAAGAAAAAGAGGACTACAGTCATGATTAAATTCATGTACCTACTTACATTAGATAAGTAGAGTTTAAAATGAGTTTACCTGATGCAAAAATTGTGATCATGAACATGGTCAAAGCTAACAGACATACTTAGAGGCCACCCAAAAGAGCAATACCATCCTACTTTTCATTAATTACCTTCTAGATTATCTCTAAATTATTAAGGAAAGAAGCTAACAGTTATTGAACAGCCACCTGGCTAGGTCATTTGGTCATATGTACTTTGCCTAATTTATTCATGTCAGTGTACTCTATTATTAGCCTCTCTTCATAAAAGAAAAAAAGAAGCTTATCTAAAGGCTTTTGGTGATTTTCAAATACATTAAAAAATTCTTTCCAAGGGGCGCCTGGGTGGCTTAGTCGGTTAAGCGTCCGACTTTCGCTTGGGTCATGATCTCGCGGTTCGTGGGTTCGAGCCCCGTGTCGGGCTCTGTGCTGACTGCCAGCTCAGAGCCTGGAGCCAATTTCAGAGTGTGTGTCTCCCTCTCTCTCTGACCCTCCCCTGCTCACGCTTTCTCTCTCTCAATCCTAGAAATAAAAAAAACAAAACAAAAAAAAATTCTTTCCAAATTTGGAGTCTAATTCTCTTTCTCTTGAGTGTGGGCTGGATATAATGACTTAGAATATGGTGTAAGTTTTGCTTTGTGATTTCTGATGAGATCATAAAAAACACTGAGACTTCCTCTTGGATGGTTTATTCTGGGGTACACTAGCAGCCATGTCATGAAGATTCCAAGCAGCCTGTAATAGTCAGGTTAGGCTTTCATAAAAAAATACCACAGACAAGTTTGCTTAAACAATAGGAATTTAATTTCCAGAGTTCTGGAGGATCAGAACTACAAGATCAAAGTGTCATCTAATCCAGTTCCTGGTGAGAACTCTCTTTCTGGCTTGTGGACAGGTGCCTTCTTACTGTGTCCTCACATACTATAGGCAGAAAGCTCTCGTGTTTCTTCTTCTTATAAGGGCACAGCCTTCTCAGATTAGAGCCCCATCTTTATGACTTTTTATTTAACTTTTATTACTTCAGCACAGGCCCTGTCTCCAAAAACAGTCACATTGGAGGTTAAAGCTTCAATGTATGAATTTTGGGAAGACACAAATATTTAGTCCATAGCATAACCCAAAGGAAAAATTCACATGGCTAGGAGCTAAAGGCCCCAGCTAACAGCCATGTGAGTTAGCCAGCTTAGAAACAATGCTTCCAGGTACAAATCTTCAAATAACTGTACCCTGGGTCAATATCTTAAATGTACCTCAAGAAAGACCCTAAGCTACAGCCACCCAGCTAAGCCTGTCCTAAATTCCTTATTCTCAGAAACTATATGAAAACACAAATATTTGTTGTTTAAGCCACTAAATGTTTGAGTAACTTGTAACAGAAATAGATAACTGATATATGTAGGTCTCAGTCAGTAAACAATAAAACAGGGCTTAGAAACCAGGTTTTTCTGATTGCTGAAGTATGGGCTCTTTCTACTGCCCACACTACCCATGCAGCCTCTCCAATATTTAAAAACTCATTCATTTATTGTGAGATGTTACATATATTACCTCAGTTCATCTTAATAACTTTTAGAGATTGGTTTTTATCATTATTATTGGATTTTATTTTATTTTTATTATAAATAAAAAATATACTAAAGTGTATTTTTATAATTAAAATATTAACATCAAATAAAAGATAAGGCTTTGATATTATAAAGCTCTACCTCTAAAGATCATTCATCCTGGACAACATCAGTGGCCTATCTGGTTCCTTGCTTCCATAGTTTTCTTCCCTAATCTGTATTACACACATCAGGGGGTTTGAAATTTTAAAATATAAACCAGACCATGTTACTCTTTTACTTAAAATACATTCCATGACTTCGTGACTCTTCTTGCTGGCTACCCTTAAAATAGCTTAATCGAAGTGAATAATGCTAATCATACGGCAAAGCAGTTGGTGGCAACCCACTGCAAGTACAGTCCATACACTCTGTACGATCACCTTCATTTCTTTTCACCTCCGCACACAGGTCTTATTCTGTCCCCTGAATCCACGAACCCATCCTCAATCTGGTCTCAAAGTCTTTGCAACTTACAAGCCAAGAAAGAACATGATCATAAGGGGATAAAAGATGAGCTTATCAGTTTAAAAAGTTATGGGGTAGCTAACGAGTACAAGCACTAAGAAGTAATGACGGGACACTGAAAACTTCAGAACATAGGCAAGAACTTTAATAAAACATTCCACACACTAGTTATAAAAACAGAAACATCTGTATCTATGAGAAGCCTAAATAAGTTGGAATTTAACTGTAACCCTAATTTCTCTGGCCAGATTACATTAACCACAGATATCTAGGTCAATGGGTTAATTCACCTGTCTATTCTGCCTTTACTCTCTGTCACATAATGACTCAAATTCTCTCTGCTGCTGAGTTAGTATGGACTTTAAGTACACACAGCTGCATATTTAAAGGGACCATGTGCTCCCATTAGACCAAGCTCAGTGCTCAGACATTGCAATTGTAATAACCGTGGTTCTGCCTCTCCTGGCAATGACCTCTTATGTCTTACTAAGAATTCATGCTTTCTTTTGTCTCTTCTTTTTTTCTGCTTCTCTTTAGATTTTTTTAAAGCTTATTTCTCAATCCTACATATTATGTATTCCTAATACTCTACTAGATCCTGGGGCTCTCTATTCTCTCTCTGACTCCTCTTTCTCTACATAGAAAAACAATTTATTTCTCTCAGAAATCCTACTGTTTTCCTGACAGCAGCACCAAAAAGACTATTCCCCTAAGAAATCTTACATATCTAGGATTCTTGACACTAGAATTGTCTTTATTTTTAAGTGTCCTTCACTCTTGCTATTTAGTAAAAAGGAAAATAATAACTACAGTGGACTTGTAGCCTCATAGTTAAGTTTCAGGTTTTATAACTCATAAGAAAGAAAAAGCAAAAATGGTTTAATTGTGCTTGCAAGTCTCCTAGGAGACCCACATTGGAGACTAATATATTATCTTTCAAAAAATTAACCACAGTTTTCCTTTCAGGGTGGACTGCATTACTCTCTTTGGTTTAACACCAGATTAAAGAGTAGGTTTCTGTTTGGAGTCCAAATTTTACTAAAAAATAATTATCATTAAACATTAGAATCACAATCTCACACTAAGATCACATGCTATGAGAGGGGGAAAGAAGTGTGAACACCTGAGGAAGAACAGCAGCCTAAAATCTCCCCTCTCATGCTTACTTTGGGTCAGACACCCTAAGTAGAATAGTAAAATCATCCCTGCGATTTAAATTTCACTCTCTCACTCTCTCTCCTTGTTTCCTTTTGATAAATTTGCCTTAAGTCCCTGGAGGATGTGAATACAGAACATATGTGTAAGGTCATTAGCTGTCCCAACTTAATGACAGCTGTCTGGAAATGAAAACACCCCCGCCTTGCTTGCAGCGGTAACTAGCCTCTACATGTAAATCATCCTGAGTTCTAAGGGGTGACCACCAAGTCTGGAAACACAAATACAGAATAAATATGTTGATATCATATTACAAGACACATTAAAATGATATTATCTCTATTTCCAACTGCTATGGCTACACTGTACACAAAATAGTTTGAACAATTATAGTCTCTACTCTTGCAGAGTTCATGAACTAACATAAATAACTGTTGCAGATAAAAGCATCAAAGTGGTAAGACAATTTAACCAAAATAACATTGTATGAAACACATAACTAAAAATTTTAATGTAAAAATCGATGTATCCAGTTTCCCTTTGGGTAGTAAGAAACAGGATATCTGCATGATATGTAGAATTTTGTCTTCATTTCTATCCTTAAAATCATTTAATTATACTTGCCCATCCACTCAATAAATGAGAAATATATATTTACACCATTTATCCATTACTTAGTAGATTTTCAGGTACAAACCTTTCTTTACAACTCCAAGCCTATGTCTAAAAAGTAAAAGTTAGATAAACTTCCTACCTGGTAATTTTAGCCACCTTCACCTTCTCCTTGGAAGAAAAGCAATTAGGTGTTAATTGGATGGTTGTAAGGAAAGCCTGCTGAGTTCCAGACAAACTGGATATGTCGGGTTAGAAAGAGAATGATTGTTCTCATCGATTTAGACTGGACACCTGGTACCCTTTAGAGGACCTCACACCAAGTCTCAAAAAAGAGCAATATGGACTCAAAATGACCAACCAGATATAAAGAATCATGATCATTTTATTATCTGCCAATAGTTTTGTAAAAACTACCAGCACAGAAAATTAAGGGTTTTATTGCTGGACAGATGGGCATGCATACTGGGAAGCCATATAGCTGGCCCACACAAAACGGATGAACAATTCCTGATTTTCATAACACAGCACTGGAAGACACAGCAATTTTCAGCCTAAGCAATAAGGCCCACAGAATAGGAAAAACGTCTTTTTAATATTTTTCCAGATAGTTAAATGTGAGTATCTAGAGAATTTCCATTTATAGTTAGCTTGGCTACTCATGGCATGGCTCCTACCAGGATTCATTATCCCACTCAGCTTCAAGTGCCTCAGGGAGGTGGGAGAGAAAGCCGTGTCCACGTTACCTTGATCTCTGCTATCTGTTAATCCTGTCTAACTATGGCAGCAGCTGAGTTACATTATTGCTCCTCTGGGGCTATTTATATTTAACACAAGATGTAAGCAAGGGTTTCCAAATCCTGGTCTAGGAAACATTAAAAATACAGTTTCTTTGGAACATAATACCTACGATTATGGTTTAGCAGGTCTGGGGGAGGGGTGGTGGAGGAACTTGACAGAAAACTGTATTTTAGCTAGTATTCCCAATAAACACACTTACATTTAGGAATCATGACTTAAAAGGTCAAAAAGCATCAGAACCCAGAGTAATGGATCTCTAATAGTACAACTTAACTCATGAGCAATGATTTTGAAAGGGAAATCATGCATTAGTAGCTGCCTATCCACCTTTGCATGAATGCTAACCGGGCTGAGCTGTTGTAAATTTCCATCTAGCCAACACTGAATGCAGAAAGTTTAAACAAAATGATTTTTCCAACTTCATTTCAAGAATTACATGCAGTGATGAGCTAGTAAAGGTTTATAAATGGGATCCTGGGGAAAAAAATGTGTGTGTGCTTATTACACATTTTGCTGATATAAAAGTTATGTAGCATACACACAATAATGAAATACACAATATTCTTTGTTGTGAATTCCACATACCTCTAACTTCAGTGTGAGTTATTTTCTGAAAATCCATTATGAGTTTTTCTAAATCTATTGTCAATAACAGTGTTACACAATAAGGCTATGACTATGCACTTGAATACTATCCAGTTTGGCCTAGATGTCACTCATATCATTAACAAATGAGTGTGGCTGTGGTGCAAAAGCTGGCTGATAATTTTATGTACGTGAAAACGTTAAGATTAAAGTGAAATACAAAGGCCTATGCAAGAACTTTACTCCTCAGTGATGCAAGTGATTTCCTGACTAAATTTGATAATAGTCTGTGAATACTGGAAGCAAATTTCTTCATGTTTTCTATGCTATTCACAATTTAAGAACTACAGACATAACAGACTTAAATTTAATCAGCATTTAACATTTTCTCCATCACTTTAAAAACTTAAACAATCAAGACACTAAATCAAGTCCTACATTTGCACCATTTGCTGATTGCTATGATGTAAAGATTCCCACCTGGCTAATTTGAAGCTATCGACATGATATCACACAAGGCTAAGTTTGGAGAGATGTACGGCAGTGTCTCTTCCACCAGACAATTGATGTATATAAACTTAAAAGCAGAGATAATGGTTAACAGTAATTTAAAAATTAGGAAGTTATGAATTTTGCATATACATAAATTATACAGTTACATACAAATTATAAATTATATATAAGTTATATATAATTTTGTTTTAATATAAATTATAAGTTTACATAATATGATTTTTAATATTGGCTTGTTTAATAGCTGGTTCTCAAAGTGCCTGTAAATTTAACAACTGACACAAGCTATTTAAAAACACTGATCTATGGATGCCTACAAAGTAGAGGTGAGAAGAGGTAAGGTAAAGTTTAGACAGCTCATGCCATGGAAGAGAGAAGGAAAAGACAGTGTGAAGAAAAAATATGGAAAAAACTTTCTTATTTATCTGCAACCTTCACTCTCAGATATTCCTATTTCTTATTATATAGGTGGAAATTCACCAGCAGACTCTTCAAAAGAAGGATGGAATTCAATTAACTGAGAATGGGCCATGGTCACTCAACAGGGCACCTTCTCTAAAAGCAATGGGCCAGCATTTTTCAACCCTGTTGACCATCAAATCAGCCATGATTTATTTTATTTAGACATACACAGACACACACATACACACACACACACACACACGCACACACACACGTATCAGGACCACCTAAACCAAAACTTCCTGAGATGACTCTACACTGGAAACTACTTTGAAGTTTTAACCTGGAACGTTTAACGTTTAATTGTGTCTACTGATTCACATTAAAGGGTCCATTTTGGAAAACTCATCTTGAAAGTACATAACTACGATATCAATTTTAACAAGTATATGAAAAAATCCATTCTTGTGTTTAAATAGGAAACTGTATGATGCATATTCTTTTTGGAATAAGCTATAATAAAAAAGAATCGCATTTATAAAATTTCTTACCATTTTTTTCTAGTATCCAGTCATGAATTCTTCAGGTGTGAAAAATTCACACTTAACAATATTCAATAGCTTTGCCATATTTTCAAAATTGAAACATGAAGAAACAAACTTTGATCTAAGAATATGATGATAGGGATGGAAAGAGTGCTTTTTAGGACATATTTTCAAAATCATGTGTATGGAATGATATTTCATATTTGGAAAATCCCATTACTTTAAATGGGATTTACATGGTTACATTCCAAACTACTTTGAAATTTTAATCTAGAATGTTCAACTTTGATGGTGTCTATTTGACTTAAGCTCAGATAACTTACTTTTATAGGTCACTCTTTCAACACTCAAGTTTTTGAAGTTAAGAAGTAGCCATCTGACATTTTTAAGCTTTCAACCAACTTGAATGTAATTATCAAGCTAAGTAAAGACTTTTTAAATAACAAAACACAAAACCATTTCTGAAAAACCTTTATGTAATCAAAATAGTATAAACAGATTTAAAAGGATTCCAATCTGAACTTTAACTTAGACATATTCGTAATCATCTGATGTTTCAGTGCTTGGCGTTATAATAAAAGCATCTTACCAGAACATTTATATTTACTACTTATGTTGCTAATCTTGAATGTTGTCACATTTTAACCATTTTTCTAGTTGGTAGTCTCTCATTAGGTAGGCCAGCATTCTCCTGATAACATATAAGCAGTTTTGCTGGAGACCCCCTCAGTCACCATTTTCTCCATTTACATATGACTTCTCCCTCCATTCCGACACCTCACAGTAATGGTTTGTCAGTATCAGTGACAGTGTCTGGAAGAACATGAATCATTTTGGGTGATAATCACCTAAGTAATGTTAGTAGCACAACCATAAGGCCATCAGTTGCCCAGTTTAGGGTTCAATTATCCATTTGCCCTCAAATTAACACTCATTTTTATAGACATAATGATGAACTGTACCCTAGGACATTGGCAGAAAACTGGGGTGCAAACCATAAAAATGTTATCTGCCCACAGTGCTAACTTTCCATTTATCATTTCATTTTTGTTCACTTATTTCCATCTGTTTATTGCTTACAAACCTTTCTAGTCAATATATTAGTCAGATACCACCTAATGTTCTTTGGCACTTATTACAGTTCCCATTAAGCTAAAATTCTAAAATAGCTTTTTGAATACTGGATTTTTATCCTTGCCAATATGAAATTGTATAACCTTCTTTATCCATTCATTGCATCAAAAACTTGATTTCCCCAGATGCTAAATCATTAATCTTGTCTGGATGTATTTCAAGATCAAAGCTCCCATTTTAATAAATTTACATGACAACCAACAATAAATCCTCAGATGCTCACCTTTTCGGATCACAACCTGACTAAATCCTTCAGCTGAAGCTGATCCTACACTACTTCTGGATTTGGAAACAAAGAACATATTTAGGGGATTAGATTTAGACAGAGACAGCAAGAAATCTTCCTTTTACATATTTTTTTCCTTTTTCTGAGCCCATGCAATAAATTTAGCTCTGCAGGTTAACAGAAAACATGGATGTTATTATACATGCTGCTTTGTTCCCTCTAGCTCTCTTCAAAATATCTAAGACTAGGGCCTCAAAGAATTTTCTGTAACAGAACTTTGCTGCCACCAACTGAACACATTCACCCAATGCAAGTGGAGTTTTTTACCAATTAGTCTGGAAAGATGAAGGAAAGATCAAATATTCTCTTGGCCCAGATCCCAAACCCTAACCAGGACTCCATTTCTAATCCATTTCTAATCAGTAATACCATTGGAGCAATGGCAGCCCTCTCTTCCGTCCTAGACTAGATTATATTAATATAAAACTCCTCCTTTATATGTAAGCAAAGGGCATTTGTTTAATTCATATCAACAAGCATAAATCAAAGGCTTCGTGTCAGGAATATCATGTCATGAAATGGTGACATTGAACTAGTCAGTGAGCTGGGCTAAATGGGTCACTGAGTCAGACAAGCAAACTTCTAATCACATTCTCACTGGTGAATTCTTATCTTTTAAAAATACAGCAAAGTCTCGACAGGTGATTCTAATTTCTTCTCTCTGGGCCAGATCCACAGCACTACCTTAAAGAAATGGATGTCATTTAGTCAAGTGTTCCCAAATCTTAGCAACACACAGTATCACCAAATAAGATAAACATTCTAGGGGAGCCTGGGTGCATCAGTCTGGTAAGCATCCAACTACACCTCAGGTCATGATCTTGTGGTTCCTGAGGTCGAGCCCCGCTTTGGGCTCTGTGCTGACAGCTCAGAGCCTGGAGTCTGCTTCAAATTCTGTGTCGCCCTCTCTCTCTCTCTCTGCCCTTCTCCTACTCATGCTCTGTCTCTCCCTCAAAAATAAACAAACATTTAAACAAAAATGTTTAAATAAATAAAAATAAAATAAAAGACAAATTCTAAGACTCCTCCTCAGACCAACCCATCAGAACCTCCTAGAAGAGGGTTTGGGGAACAGAAGATCCCAATTCACAGCCAGAGTTGGGGATCACCAGCTTTGTCCTATTTCCTCATTTTCTGCATGGGGGAGCAATCTCAAAAAAGTAAAAGCAATCCACCAAACCATATGCACAGGATCTCAAGGAAAACCCTGAGAAGGCCAGGAGTCATGGGTTTAGAGAGTGTAGTGGCTGAGCTCATTAGAGAAGCTTAATCTATATGGAAACACATCCACCATGTTGACCTTTGCCATATGCTTTGTTCTCTTGAACAGCTGAGCACAAGCAAGATGAAAATGCTATTTTGGTCACTAAAACAGTCCTACAAAGGTAATAAGGAGAATAGCTCCAGTTTATTTTCACTTCATACCCGCCCCATCTACTCTGAAATTTTTGCCTTGAACCTTATGGAAGCTGAAATAATATTTTCCTTTGACATAGACCCCCCCCCCACAAATGAAATTTTTTATGTTAAATTAATATATATATGAAGATTTTCATGTATTTGACTTAATATTTATGGTACACAAAAGGAAATAACTTAAAAATGGTATAATATTTGTTCTTACAATTTGCTAATTTATTTTTTAGCTTCCTCTTGGGAAGATTCATTTTATCTTTATTTTAGTGTCATAAAAAAGATTTATCCACCACCACTAAGGAGAGTTAATGTTTTATTTCTCATACTTCTTGGACTCCCAACTCTACCAGCCCTGTCCCCATTCATCCCAAGCTTTAGATCACCCATACATAACTTTGCTTCAAGGCTCACCCTGGTTCATCTGCCTTCTTGCTTGGCAGTAACCTTCATCTGCTCTCCTAGTGACTACCCAATCATCCTTGGAATTAAATGGGCACTGCTGCCCCCACTTGATTAAGATGGCACCATTGGTCTTGACAATAAAAAGCCAGTTTTTCACAACACAGCTTTCTTTTTTTGGAAATGCAATTTGCACTGATTTATGGAGGATGGAGGAGAAGCAAGCAAGAAGGAGGTTAGTGTTGGGAATGGCTTGACACCACCATGAGTGACAGCTATATATCTATAGAAGGCAAGACTCCTCACCAGAAATATGATAGGATCAAGGAATGGGACATTTTTGGGTCTGGAGGCACCTAACCCAAAGGAATGAAATGGTCAAGCAGACAAGCTGCTTTCAGTTAACAAAGCCTCAATAGTTGGAGCTATATAAGGGTATGAGTAACTATGCCCTCATACTCATGTGGAAAAGTGCAGAACTAAAAGCAAAAGTACTTTTTATTCCTGCTTTTTTTTTTTTTTTTTCATTTTATTTGGAGAGAGTAAGTGCACGTATGGGGTGGGAGGGGCAGGAGGGGGAGAGAATCTCAAGCAAGCTCTGTGCTATCATCATGAAGACTGACATGGGGCTCAATCCCACAAACTGTGAAATCATGACCTGAGCCAAAATTGAGAGTCCCATGCTTAAATGACTGGGCCACCCACCCACCCCCTTATTCCTGCTTCTTAACAGAATACAGAATGGATTCTGGAATTCTGAGGACACTGGAGAACACTAATATGATTCTGTCCCCTTAACGACTTCAGAATATCAGTAGAAGACAGAGAAACCCAACAGATTTGGTGCCAGAGGAGAGATCAAAAGAAAGGCCAAACCAAAAAGAGGGAGGAAAAAATAAGGGCCATGATGTCACTGGAAGGACTAGCTCAGAAGTACACACAGATTTCCATTATTAACTTAGAAGCCATTCTACAGTAGATGCAGGTACTGAAATTACAGATAAAACTGTGGAGTACCAACTAAGTTTCAGGCACTAGCAATAGAAATGAGTGGGTTCCACCTCCAAGATGTTTCATTTCTCCACCCATTTCTGAACATATTATATCTCTTCGAAATATAATACTATGTCCTGATATGCCCTCAGTTCTGATATGCCCTTATTGTCCAAACTAAAAGTTTCCATAAGAAGTTGTTAGCAGAAAGGAGGAGATAGGCAAGATTGTGGCTAATTATTGTCATAAAGAATAAATTATGTTAAATCTAAATCCATTATGTTTATCAGATATTGTTCTCTAATAAATAAAAAACACCAAAATAATCCCATTCAATAATCCCACTCCTTTAAGAATGTATTTTACAGCCAACTCATTCAGGTAGAGGCAATAATACAGATTTTTATAAAAACTCAGTTTCGACAGAGATCATACTGCAGTTCTACTGTAGCAAGGTAAAACTTGGCCTTGACTATTTGCAGACTGAAGTAATATCTTTGATACTTTAAGGAACAAAAATTCAAGGTTACCAACCAAAAACTTGTTTAAGCTCTTGAAGTTGTAAAACTCCTTTTTTTAAATAGAAAACAAAATGGGGTTCTTCCCACTAGTGTCTTTGAGCTGATACTGCCAGGGTTAGAATTGCATTTTCACCAAAAAAAAAAAAAGCACATAGAAACAAATATTTAGTTGTGTTCATCTGGACAGTAAATGACCATATATAACACCTGCATTGACTCCTAAGTCTCTCAGGTCCCATTAAAATGTACTTGGCCAACAGCAGGCTGCTTCAAGTGTGCTTTCACAGGTCTGTGGGGACTCCCATTGTTAGCTCACCTACCCTAACTATTATAGTCAGTTGCTGTTTGGTATCATGTGGGAAAGTCTGCCAGCCACAGACTGCTATATCATTTTACCAGGACACTTTGCTGCTAAAAAATTCTCACACACATTTGACCTTAAGAGAAAGTTTATTGGAAGTTTATTAGAAGTGCATCTTCTTGAGTCCCATTATATATCCCGATGACCAACTTTTATGGTCCCTATGACCCACCCCTGTGGTAAAGCAGGAAAGCGTACAGAAGATGAAAAATACAAACACCAAAATTTTCAAAACAAAATGTCAGCATTATTATCTAAAATATTTTAGATATTTAATCAATTCATCATCAAGGTTTCAAGTATTTGTGAAAACTTCTAACATGGTTCGATTATAATCTAATATGGCCATGGCACACTGGTGGTATAGGAATACAGTTCCACAGAGATAAACCCTGTGAAACCCAAACTCAACATATCTCCATTTCAGTAATTATCAATAGTTCACTGTGACATAAGGTCTACATTAAGTCACATGAGACATACACCAACTACCTAAGAAATATGGCTACAGAGCACCAAGTGTCTCTCAATGATACTCATTCCTACTCTCATTGATACATTTCTATTATTGTAAGGTATATCCTGCAGTCCCGCCAATCCCACCTGTATGCTATATCCCAATGTAAAACTAGTAACCTAAAACATTTACCTGAATCATTCAGATCCTTACAGATAATATCATAGCCCATAATTGCTGAGTAATGAGTTAGTCTTTTGTTTAAAAATATCATCTCACTTGGAATATTTGAATGCTCCAAGAAATCCTTGGTACCCAAACTGTCTCCCTAATTTAAAAAATTTCATTCTCTGAAATTCCACATCTAGGAACTCATCCTGTATTCCATTTCTAAATGGAAAATACCTCTGAAACCTTACATATTTTATTATCCTACACTAAAAATCATTTACTAGAACTAAATTCTTTAGATAGGATTTGAAGCACTATGACCTGAAAGAGGAGAGACAGTTATAAAAGAAGTAATAACCAGGACTCCAGGGTGGCTCAGTCAGTTAAATTTCAGACTCCTGATTTCAGCTCAGGTCATGATCTTATCATTTGTAGGATCAAGCCCCACATCAGGATCCTTGCCTACATTGTGGAGCCTGCATAGGATACTCTCGCTCCCTCTCTCTCTGCCCCTCCCCCACTAATGCTCTCACTTTCTCTAAAAAAATAAACAGAAAGAGAAGAAGGAGAAGAGGAGAGGAGGAGGAAAAAAGAGGAGGAGGAGGAAGGAAGAGAAGGGATAATAATAATAAGGAGAAGAAATAATAATAATGACCAAAGAAATGGGAATTCAGAGCACTGAGAACTTCCCTACCTTCCCAGTTAGTTAGTAGCCAAGCCCAGAGAGACATCCTGGCACACCAATATATTCCTTCTATCATAATGGCAGCAGAAAAAGAAAAATAGCACAGGAGACAGGATCGAATCATGGGAAAACGTGGCCATGGCAGATACTATTTCACAAGAAGTTTCCATTATGGAAAACAGAAAACTATAGTATAAAAAGGGCCAAGTCACACTACATCTCTAAACTACATATTCTTATATATATAATGTTGGAAATATATCAACAACAGCCTACCTTGATCCTAGTGAGTTTCAATAAGAAACTGTACATGAAAGCATTTTGAAAATCATTAAGCATCATTTATCAAAGGTAAAATATATCACACATAACAGACTCTTTACCAACAATAAAGACGTTCTTGAATTCCTGTTTGGTTGTCAAAATATAAGCCCCTGATGAATTTTTTCTTTTCCTGATGAGTCTTTATGACCCAAGATTGCCTTGAATAAATCCATAGAGCTTTCTCTGTCATTTTCATTGCTTTCTTTTCTTCCCTTTGCAGGTGGTGTGAAAAACTGGAAGTATGGATGCTGACTGTTTCTGATTTCCTAGCTTCTCTGTGCTGCCACTATCAAGATTCATTTTGATTTTTTTTTGTCTCTTCTATTGGTCCATCTTTAACTTAATCTGCAGAAGCTCTAAGCATCAAAGATCTGTGTGAAGAGAGCTTCAGGCCCTCTGCCTCTTTGCTGCTGGGGATGGTGTTGGGAGCGCAGCCAAGCAGTTTTTTGGCGCCATCTGGGACAGGGGGCACCCAGCTCAAAGTCAGCACCCCAGCTAGAACAAAAAGCACTCTCATTCGAAGACGAGGTTTTTCTCTTCTCCAGGGCCACCTCAAGAAACAAGCCATAGTACACAAGGTGGAGAGTCCCAAATATCACTACGAATAGGAAAATAAATTAACCAAGGTCCCAACAAGAGAGACCAAGAGATACCTATCAAAAAACACTCTCTGAAAGGATAGGCCCTGGACAGTCAAAGAGTCTTCTTGGATATAGCAGCGCTCATAGATACAGAGGGCATAACATGTCTTTAAAACCAACAAGAGCCAGAAGGCTAACTAAAATGACGAAATGAAAGAGCTCTCCTCCAAAGAAACTCCAAGAAGAAATGACAGCTAATGAACTGCTCAAAACAGATATCAGCAGCATCACTGAACAAGATTTTAGAAGAATAATGGTAAAATTAATAGCTGGGCTTGAAAAAAACATAGGGGACATTAAAGAAACTATGGCTACAGACAGAATGGAAAATAAAAATAGGCATGAAGAATTAAAAAATGCGATAAATGAGATACATAATGAATTAGAGGTCTCCAATGCACGGATTGAAGAGGAAGAAAGGAGATTAAGTGATTTAGAAGACACCATTATAGAAAAACAAGAAGCTGACAAAAAAAAGAGACAAACTGATCCAGGAACATGAAAGAAGAGTTTGAGAGCTCAGCGACATGGTCAAACGCAACAATATCCATATCATAGGAATCCCAGAAGAGGAAGAGAGGGGGAAAGATGCTGAAGGAGTCCTGGAACAAATTATAGCAGAGAACTTCCCCGGCCTGGGAAAAGAAGTAAACGTTGAAATACAAGAGGATCAGAGGACCCCCCTCAGATGTAATCTGAATCGACCTTCTGCAAGGCATATCATAGTAAAAATGGCAAAATATAAGGACAAAGAGAAAATTTTGAAAGCAGCTAGGGAGAAAAGGGCCCTAACATACAAAGGCAAACCTATCAGAGTGGTGACAGACCTATCTACTGAAACGTGGCACGCCAGAAAGGAATGGCAGGAGATCTTCAATGTGATGAACAGAAAAAAATGCAGCCAAGAATCCTATACCCAGCAAGCCTGTCATTCAAAATAGAAGGAGAGATAAAAACCTTTCCAGATAAACAGAAATTGAAAGAATTTCTCACCACTAAGCCAGCCCTACAAGAAATCCTGAGGG